>NC_083469.1:20937792-21022792 GCF_030014155.1 Tachysurus vachellii
GTATTTACTAAACCAATTATGAAGAATCTTAAACTCTAAACAACATCCATAGTTTCAGAATATATCAAAAAAGACATAATTGTGAAAGTATTAGGTGCAATAAACATATATTAATTATGCGCTTTATTTAAGATTTACAAACTAAATTGTTCACAGGTTTCCGAAATGAGAGTAAACTCAAATTCAGGAAGTGTGTGTGTGTGCGTGTGCCTGTGTGTGCGCGCGTGTGCGTGTGTGTGTGCGTGTGCGTGTGTGTGTGTGTGTGTGCATGCTATATATGCAATGTGTGTACTGTACATGCACGTGCTTGGTGCTAGATTATGTTGCATATGCGCAGGTGTGTGTGTGTGTGTGTGTTTAATAGAGAGAAAGATAGATCAGTGCTTGGTCACAGAGGTCAGTATGGTAAATGCTGGCTGAGCTCCAGCTACATTTGACTCGCACACACACAGATGCCACCAGCTCTTGGAGAACATGAGTCATGTCAATCTTAGCTTTTAGAAGCAGGTGCAGTAGATTAGTAGACGTGTCTCAACACGTCAGGAAACAGATTGTTATTGTGTGTCTCTCTTTTTCACTCCCTCCCTCCTCGTGTTTTCCTCTCAACATGTCTGTGGAAGCATCGCCGGAGAGCCTGAGGTGGAGTGAAAATTGAGCCTGCTCACGAGGATAATTCTGCTCATTGTGTGAAGGGGCTCTGGAAAGAAAATAGCAGGGTTGTGCATGTGTGTGGGTGTATGCTACAATCTCCGTATCTACTACTGCAGTGAGCAAGGGCCAGTGTAAGCCTAAACGCACAATGACAGATTGTACGCCCTGTGGCTGACCTATGAAAAATCATATCCTTCAACAGTGAGAAAGAGAGCGAGAGAGAGAGAGAGAGAGAGAGAGAGAGAGAGAGTGAGAGAGAGAGAGAGAGTTTCCTACATGTAATTCAGAGAATCCATTAAAATCCAAAACCTCAGCGTATACATTTTATTGCCATCTTGACATCCTCCCTTAAAATTCTTCCTATATATGACACAATAATCATGTTTTTCTACCTGGATTACAAATACCATTACACTAAACTGTCAATTGCTATGACCTCACATAACCTTGTGGCTGATAGATGAATGGAAAGCAAGTTAAAATCTCTATAGCTGGTTTAATATTCCTTACATTTGACAGGTTTTACAAGCAAACGGCCAACTTTTAAAGATTTAAGAATCACAATATCAGTATATATAATACACAAATGATCACTTATTCTATACAGGGTTGCAGGGAACCTATAACAGGGACTCAGGACACAAGGCAGGATGACAAACTATCACAGAACACAATCACACACAATTTAGAAATCAGCCTTCCACAGATGTCTTTGGACACAGGGAAGAATCTAGAGTACCTCCAGAAAATCCCCAAAGCTCTGAGATAGTATGCAAACTCACACACACGGGGCAGAGGCACACACACGGGGCAAAGTGTATTTAATTACACTTTATGGTACGTAACCAAGAACACTCTCTGTTCACGACCAGCTATTACTTTTGATTGCTCGCTAGATGAAATGTTTAGAATTATTTGTTTCTATTAGGCTTCAACTAAATGTGTATTGATCAAACTAAGGAGGATCTGATTGATTGCCAAGTTGTGCCCTGTTAGATTAAATGTCTAAACAATTAATAGCTCTGAATGCAGTATGGATTTGCTGTTGAAAAATACAAACCAACATGAAAACCAAAGAGCTGTCTATGGAATAAAATAAAGCTATTTTTCAGCCAAGCAAAAATAAAACAGTATTTGGTGTCAGAATGATATAAGGATGTAAACAAGCTCCACAAGGAAGGGTTGAAGGTATCACGTTCATCTAACGTTGATAGCAGAAATCTATAGGCCATATTTCACAAGATGCATAACTTTCATCAGGAGTAAGAATTGGAAAGGCAGATTGGAATACAAAGAGAAATACAAGAGATGAGCTACAAAAGTTCAGGAGTTAAGATTATCATATACCATACAAACTCATTGGTCAAGCACCATGGAGGTAGTGGCATGGCTTGGGCTTGCATGGATGCTGCTGGATAATGATGATGTAACTCGTGATGGTGGTCTACAGAAATATTCTGTCTGCCAATTTACATGAAAATAAATTGAATGTATTTTATAACGCAGCAAGACAATGACCCAAAACACACTCACAACACAACAAAGGACAAAGGTAACCCAACTAAGCAGCATTTCATCACCTGAACAGTACTAAAGGGGAAAGTACTAGACTTTAGTACTAGACTAAAGGGGAAAACTCCCCAAAAAACTACATACTACAAACTATCATTCCTACACACACATGCTGTGGCTCCTCACAACCTACAGACCTGCTGATTTATGCTGATGCATGAAGCTTCTGCACTTCTGAATTGAAGATTTGCACTTCCTAAAACTGGTTATGCCCTTGATTCACCTTTGCTTTACTTGGGTACCCAGATTGGTACGTTTTAAAGGCTCCTGTAATCATAAAGACTGCCCTGTGCTTATCCTCATCATTCTTTCAACACACTTAATAATCCTTAATAATCTACAGTTAGAACTGTAATGATTCTTTTGAGTCTGGACCCTTTCAAGATTTGTTCCTCACGTTGTCCCCAGGGTGTGATGGGTGATGGGGTGTGGGGGTGGTATTGGTGGTGGTTGGGGGGGGGGGGGTCTATTCCTTCCCATTGCCACCTCTGGTTTGCTCAAAGGGGATATAACTCTACATCCAGGCTTTCTATAAATCTGAGCTCTGGCAATGTCTATTGTTAAATCCACTATTTAAATACATTTGAATAGAATGTATTCTGTAAGTTGAACAAAAACACATCTTCTTATACTTAGCTATACTGTGGGAGCTCTTATCTGATCTAGCTAATAAGCTATTTATCAAGCTATTTGATATTTATACTGTCCCTGTGGTACTCCAGTTGAAATTGAATTAGGGCAGGAGTAAGAAAGGAAATCATCAGAGCAACCTAATCAGTAAAAGTACACAATGTGCCACCTCATAATTTCCTGGGTTGCTATGCTAGTGATTTGAAGAGGACTTTGGCTAATGCACATTGTCATGAGGTGTCTTTGCCTGTCTATCCTCAGAGTTGATATATTGGGAGTATAAAAATCTGTCTAGTCACTAAAATACTTAAAATATCTAGTCTCAATTCAGTAAAGAATAAAAAGGCTACTTCTACAGCGACCATGACTGTTATTGTTTACTATGAGCTGCAGCATGTTAAACTAGCAATGATTAGTTATTTCTCACTTAAATGTCTCGTCAATACACAACAATCTGACCGAGATGTACTGTATAGTGCCAACAAATTCTCCAGAATAACTATTAGCACTGGTGAACTTTAAATTACTTTAAATTAGTTTAATAAAAGAATCATACACACTACATTATGAAGTTTTACAGTGTCTTTTAGATATTTTGTACTATCTCATATTACAAAAAGTTTATAGGTTCTCGAAATGAAAATGTAGTGCTTTTTTTTTTTTTTTTTTTTACTGTGATTTGTCAAGAGAAGGCAATCAGCCTAAAATGCTGATTATAGGCAGTGAAGCCTCAAGTGCTTAAGGCTCTGGGTTGTTGATCTGTGGATTGGGGTTCAAGCCCCAACAGTGCCAAGCTGCTACAGCTGGACCACTGAGCAAGACCCTTAACCCTTTTCTGCTACAGGGGTGCTGTATCATAGCTGACAACATCTTCCGAAGTTGGGATATGCAAAGAAATATTTGTATATGTGACAAATAAAGGCTTCTTCTATACAGACATTTGTGTTACTCGTACAAAGACATTTACCTTTTTCATATACTGCAAAAATCCCTGTCTCATCCTGACTCCTTCTGGTCAGCTTTTGTACTGCACCATAGCTTCAGTTAATGCAGGAGATCTGTTAGTCCTCTGCAAGGTGATGAAATTATAATATAACCAGCATCATAAAACTTGTGAGACCTTGGGGCTATAACAAGTCATGTATATGGAAATAAATAATCTGTAATGAAGTGAGTGATGGCTCTCTTGGCCATGATGGTGAGTCGGGCCTGATTTTGGCTTGGCCCTCTCTTCCCTCTTCCTGTTTGTGTGCACAATCAGTCGGCTAGCGTCCATTCCTTCTGTCAGCTAGAGCAGCACATGCCAGTATTTATCACTCTCTGGAGTTACATTATCCATGCCAGGGTGAGCATTGTTAGACTGGCGTCTAGACACAGAGCTGGCTTGTTTTTCCGAGCATTGTTTGCTGGCATTTTGGGCAAGCCGAGAAACAGGAAGCCTTTTGCTGTATGTTGTAGGAGAATGCAAGCATACAGACACAAACTCATACCTGACAACTGTGTGAACGTTTTATATTTCCAGTGAAATATACAGTTATTGGGTTTATTAGATGCACCTGTATTTTGGAGTTGTATGTATTATTATCACAGATACTGTATTATGTACATCTATAATACAAGTGAACGTTGTAGACTGACTTTGGGACAACTCATCTGCAGCTGTGCAATGGAAAGGAATCACCACATGACCACAGCTGGCCAGATGTCATGTGGGTGGCTTTGTTTTCCGTGTGCCCAAATGATGTGGTATCCAAACAAACTTTGGTAATAGCCAAAGATCCTGGACATAGAAGCAAATGTCTGTAAGAAACCGAGGAGGACATGGAAGCTTTTAACAGTTTTACAAAATTACAGTAAATTATGTAGAGCAACAGGTGACCAACTTCTATTTTTTCCTAGTGAATAAAAGAACCACAGATGCATGAAGAAGTAGGGCTTGTCTACATTTCTTTCATACACAGTATGGCGTTTCTTTCATACAGAATCGGACTGCCATTCCTCACGTTTGTAACCAAAGTGAATTAGATGTATCCATCATCGTGAATCTCGTAAGCGGGCAGACTTACAAGAGAGAAACTAAAGCGCTTTTCTCCACTTCTGGTGCACTTCAACAATTGAGATGTTTTCCAGATTTTAAATAACTTGATTCTTGAAAAACTGAAAGTGAAAAAGTGTTGCCCTCCACAGCACAACCTTCTGTGTTATAGCTACAGTCACGACAGTTTACAGCTATATTGTCTGTAGTTGTATACTTGTCACAGAGTTGTTGATTTCTGCTGAGCTTTGGTTTATTATCTAGCAGCTTGTCTAATGTTTCTGGAAAAAACATAACCAAGGAAAACCAATTCATCTTCCGCATAGTCGGCCAGGTAAAAACCTTAATAGGATTTATTTAAATAATAAAAGAAATAATATTAACAATGTGGGCACAGGGGTTTGGTGGTCAGCATGTTTGCCTCACGCCTGCACGGTTGTGGGGTCGATTCCCATTTCTGCTGTGTGTGTTTACCTTACATGCACTCCCTGTGTCTCAGGGGCTTCATCTAGGTACTCCGGTTTCCTCCTCCAGTCCTGACTGGCATCTCAACTGTCTATACAGTACCGTGTGCATTGGAGTGTAAGTGGGTGTGCAAATGGGCTTTTGAGTCCCTTGTGGCCCGAGTCTCCTGGGATAGATTGCCTTAATGAATGGCTGGAAATTATACTAATCTGAACTGTGGCACGTATTTGCCCTCCGCTGCTCTCTTTCTACAACGTGCAATACATCTCAGATGGTTTTATATTATGTGCAATATATACTCAATATACATTTCAGTAACCAAGTCATTACAGTATATATTTGGTATATATATTTAATTTAACTAATTATTTTAAATTCCTTTATAAGTTTTAATGCCCTCGTTGCTGTCTGAAAGTTGAATGTCTTTTTTTTTTTGTTGTTGTTTTTTTTTTTTCTTTTTCTACCCCTTTATATTCCTTATATTCCTCTTTTATAACTTGGCAAATGTTGTTGTTGCCAGTAGTTTCAGGTGTTACTGAAATATATGATGTGTAATAGTTATTTGCCTTTATATCAGTACCAGAATCCTTGGCTTTGTCACAGTGGTGTCTCGAGGACTGTAAACCTGCAGAGGGAGCCTTCTTCCTGCACTGTAAAATTACTGCCCCTACAACAAAACCTTACCCCAGGCGAGACACAGAAAACAGACTAGTTAACAGATGTGCAAAACATAGTGTCTTTGTTACTTAATTAGAGCTTATTGTGAAACAGATTTTCAGTATTGAAATTTTGGGTTGAGTTTTTCTTTCTGAAATAGTTGCACCGTACAGTAAAAGATGTAAGAAGAGCATGTACTGTATGTTCGGTTTACATTTTGTAACATGCTGTCTTTCCCATGGTCAAGAAACAAATTCTAAAATGAATATAATCTGTATTATCTGAATACAGGCTGGCAGATTGATGCTGTAGAGCCCGAGATCCAAAGTTTTGCATGTTGTACCTTTCATGGTTCCTTCAAAAACAAACTACTAGCTGAATTGTTATTGTTGAATTGCTAGCTGAGTTTGTGTGTGTGTGTGTGTGTGTGTGTGTGTGTGTGTGTGTGTGTGTGTGTGTGTGTGGTGTGTTATGCTAGGTGTGATGGATCCACTTTGACCACCTAACCAGGATGAACCAGGTTAGGGTGTATGTATGAACCTGGGTCCAGGGTGTATCCTGCCTTGATGCCCGATGATGCCTGAGATAGGCACAGGCTCCCCGTGACCCGAGGTAGTTCGGATAAGTGGTAGAAAATGAGTGAGAGAGAGAGGATCTGTTAACACTCTATCTCTACTGATAGTATCTAGTGATCTTTATTTCCCAGAGCTAGAAATACTCTAACCCCAAAGTAAATACAGCAAGATAGTTCATAAAGAATTCAAATAATGTTTGTGTATGCGGATCCAGTTTTTCTGTTTCTCACCAAAACATATTACTACTTCTTAATTTTCCAATCTGTCCCATTAAGGTAGAATATCCACTTTGTCCATTTACTATACAGCTTATTCTACACAGGGTCATGGGGAGTCCAGAGCTTCTCCCAGAGGGCCTGAGCACACGGGCCTGCTATTCCACAGGGCACAATCACACAAACTACGGACAATTTAGAGATGCCAATCAACCTACAACACAATGTCTTTAGACGGAGTGCCTGGAGGAAACCCCCTAAGCACAGAGACAACATGGAAACTCTAACCACTAAACCACTGGGTACATTATATATCTTATTACTTTGTATTTTGAAAATTGCTGTGATGCTACACCAAACTAAATGAATAGAAAACAGCATCCTAAAACAGGTTTTGACTGTAAGACATTATTAAGGCTTTTTAATGATTTTTCTTTGTAACACCAACAACCACCGAAGTATTGTGAAGGTTCAACACGCTTACTAACTGCTGTTCTTTTCTTCAGACCCTGACAGTAGCATGTGTTTCAAAATCTTTAAGCATACACCACTCGGGCCTCAGCAAAGGTGGTAATTCCACCTTTAAGTTTGAGCTGATGACACTGTAATTATGGTATGGGATTTACCGCCCTTGGAAATAGAGAAGACTGACATTCCAGAACCAGATGGAAGCTTGGCTGTAAATACTACAGCCGTACCTGGGGGTGATTCCCCCCTCTCCGGAGTCTGGAAAACTGACCCCATAGTGTGGGCTTTACTGATCGTTCACACGAATGTAGCACTTGCCCTGAGCTGCTCATTTGCCCATATTTGAGTGACGGTGATTTTGTCACACAACCAAGTCGTATTTCAAACTAATGACAGGAGCAGGTGTAGTATTAGATATTTGCTAGATATTTTCCATAATTTCTGTGGTACATTTTTATACAGAATCTAATATGTTAACAAATGCTAAACAAGCTTATCCCTCCATGTTAATTTCCGCATACAAACGGGCAAAGCATTCCCATATATATCACAGCTATTAATTGGGGCGTGAAGGCATCTACAGTGTGTAGGTGAAGTGGGAATCCAAATTATCCATAATTATGGAACTTTTTACTAGACACACTGTATAAAGACTTCTGTCACTAACGAAATCTAATATACAGTATAGAATTCCTGGGATGTTTCTACGGCTATTGGATGTAACTGTGAACAAATACATTTTTTGAAACAGGATAGCTCAGTGGTTAAAACATCGGACTACTGAACCACTGGAAGGTTGTGAGTTCAAATCCCTAGATCACCGAGCTGGCACTGTTGGGCTCTTGACCCAGAACTGCTCAGTTTTTTTAAAAAAAATTAGAAAAAAAATCGTTAATTCGCTCTGGATAAGGAAAAAATGTAAATGAACAGATAATGTATTCTAAATAGTTGCAAATTTAGGTATGAGTATGAGTATGAGTATGCATACTGTAGTACTGCGATGATTTAAGATTACCTGATTTATTTTCATTTAGGTAAACGGCCATATATGAAAATTATGCGTGCAAACGAGTGTTCAGATATAAAATTCTCAGGTGATGATGCCCATTTATGATCTCTAGCTGATTGTGAAGAACTGTCAGAGCCAGAATTTACAGACCATGCTGACACTGCTGACGTTTCTCACCGACGTCACCAACAAAGAACTATGACTATCCAAATACAGATATTTGGAACACTAAAAAAACAATTAACAGAGAGTAGCTTTGCGTTCCACCTTTATGCTGTACAAATAAAATGTTACGCATAGAAAATGCAGAATCCTGAAGAGGCAGATAGCATCCTGTTACATCACCATCCTGCCTCGGTTTATGCACCAAAATGGAAACAGCATGTAAAGACTAAATACTTCCAGTACGTGCTTAGATTTGAGGAATTGTTTACCACAAAATGTGCGAGCAAAATGAATTTGGCCTTCAACATCATCAATTTTATTTCCAAGCAGATGTCCAGCAAATTTCACACACACTGCCAGCTTCTGGAAAAAGAAAAAAAACATTTCATTGTTTCTATTCATAATAAGTTATGTACAGTATTATGTGCCTTGTTGTTACTGCTGTCTTAATGTAGCTGTAGATAAGATAGCGTGCGAGTGGAGAGCACTACTGGAGGACATTCCCTACATGTATGAACTCACTGAACTGCAGCTTCATTCATGCGCAGAGGTTAAAGCTTTCAGGGCACAAGTCCCACTGGAGCAATCAATCGTTATAGCTTTAGTATGCTGTTGTGTTTTTCCTGTCTTCAGTTTCTCACCCAACAGAATTAGTAGCATCATTTAACATGACGTGACCATATACAATGGGTTACTTTGAAAATGCTTGTTTGAAAAGAAAGTGGTAACACCAGGTCAATACATTTGTCAGATATCAGATGAGAAACTAGATTTGTAAAGTTCGTCACAACAAACTTTGATGTTGGCTTTGACGATGCAAGTATTCGCAACGGATGGTGCTTTTTGGAGGCAAGTGTACATAAGGGTTATTGTTACTTTTGGAGGCAAGTGGACAGAAATCTAGGTTGCCAAAACATTTGGAGGTAAGCGGAGACAAGCATGTGACATCATCCAAATACTCCTGAGGAAGTTCCACACATTGGGCTGATTGTTTTGATATGTCACTTATCCATGTTGTGCTAATTTTTGATTTTCACGTGACGTCACGTGACGCCATCAGAATACACTTGAGGAAGTTCCCCCTTGTTCTGAGTGTTTTGATATGTCACATGTCCATGTTGTAAAAAAGTTTTTTGATTTTGCATATCAAAATGCTTTTAATATGGGGCTGCGGGACAACCGAAAGGCCAGTCGGTACACCAATTTAAAAGTTTGTTCAGAGTATCACCCTAAAGGAGCTGGCCGAGTTTGGTGTAGATAGTTCGTAAGCTTGCCGAGTTATAAACCTCCAAAGTTTATAATGGGAGTCTATGGGAAAAAAGGCCACTTTGAGACCCGGTACCGGAAGTACCGATACTCGGTTCGCTTAGAAAAGTAACAGCAACGAACTTCAGACCAGGGTCTACGACATATCTGAATTTGGTGCATGTGGCTCGAAAGCCCTAGGCCGCATTAAATTTTATAAATTTTTGTCTAAGCTGAAATAGGAAAACAGAATGTTGGCTTCTACAAAGCAAAATAATTAACATTTTTCAGCAGTTATTTTAAAACCTTTTCCACTTTCAATTATTATATCCAAATTCCAATGGGTAAAAAGTTTCATACATCAGGTTGACTGTTTTTTAAACAGTCTGGATTCTGATTGGCCAATTTCCATAACTAGGATTTAATAGGGAGTGAAGAAGTGGTTGTCTTTGAGTGTTTAGATTTAGAGACAGTGTGGTTTTGTCTTTGATACCTTGGTCAAATCCAAGCAATTCAGCTGGGTTTCAGGTTTCTCCTTTTGAGAACTTTCCAAACAATTTCTAAACAATTGAAGGATCTGTACAAATAACTGTATGTAAATATAAAAATCTTGGGACCACACAGATACTGCCTTGTTCAGGAAATTTCCACAAACAAACTTTCACGGATGAACAGAAGTCTGAAAGGTTAAGCTGACCCCCAATGAAACAACAAAGGTTAAATCCATCCATCCATGGTCGCAGGAAACCTAGAGCCAGAGGGACTCAGGTCACAAAGTGATGGACACCATGGGTGGGATGTCAACCTATCACAATCACACACCCATTTATATGCTATGGACAATTTAGAGATGCTACTCAACCTACAACACATGTTTTTGGACTGGAGAGGAAACCGGAGTACCCAGAGAAAACCCTGATGGAGAACATGCAAACTCCACACAGGGAGGGCTAAGATATGTGTAGGTTTATACTTTACAATATACTTTAAAAATAGAAATTTAGAAATTCCCCTTAAATATCTGACCTGGTGAAAAGATTCATTTAAAGCATGATAGGATCCGCAGCAGCATGTACTGTATGCTAACAGTGTACACAGAAATAGAGCTCCAAAGTTGACTATAATGGCTATTCTATATTCTTTCTTTGGCACTACATTAGAGATGCATTTATGTCATTACACCACTAATCATTATGCACTGTGTCTATTCTCATTTGTAAGAGCTTCACCAAACAGAACATTGGACATTGCCAGATTCCCTGAACTCTTTGTCAGCTCATAGATCTAGTTAAACATTTATCAGTAAAAATTCATGTTTGCCAGTACACACACACACACACACACACACACACACACACACAAACACAGCATGCGTCTAGAACCCAAACCCATAGAGAAGTGTCTACTGATCTTATCTAAATAAGTGTTAACACCTTAGGGTCAGAGGGCTGGAGGGTCAAAGAGCAGCAGCGCTTCTTGTCAAGTCTTGCAGCTCAGCTCAGATTCCCTGTGGCACTTTTTCCATTCCTTGCATGTGAATAAATGTACAATAGTTTTCTCATTGATGAACTGCATGCCCCACCACTCTTCTACACTCCCACACAATGACGGTTTGGGTAAATGTCTTTTTTGATATTTTCCTCTATGCTCCTTTTGCCAAACAACTGTCCAGATGCCTGACTGCCAGGGGTGAAATGGCAAGGTTTTGGCTGAGCTACTGTAGCATGTTAAGACTTGTAAATTCATAGCTATATAGGAGAAGAGTACATGTTTTTGGCTTTGATCATGACAGTTAACATGGACTATCAACAAGACTCTTACACCAGTCACACTTACAACAGGATATCTTGGAAACTCTTGTCTGACAATCACAGGAAATGAGTTCGAGAGACATGATTAATCAGATAGAAGTACTGTAAAATGAAAAGCAGCAAAGAGAAAGGTTAGGAGGATAAATGTGTACGTATTTTTTCTCTCTCCTTGCCATCTAATCCAAACACTGCAGCAGAGAAGGATTTTTGGAGAGTCCACTGGATGGGCTTTAAGGGTTAATATGAGATAAACATTACACTGCTACCATGAACAGTCTCTTGATACCGTTGAAAAAGACATGATACGGTTCTTAATTTGTTAAATTGTTCATTCCTTCATTCATTTCTTTCCTGGTCAATGTCAGGGTGGATCCTATGTATGGAAAGAAAACATAGGGAAATTCCACATAGATAGTAACCCAAGCTAAAACATGACCTTGTACCTGTGAGGCCATTGTGTCTCCATGCAACACCTAAATTATTTGTCCATTTAATTATGTACCATTTCTAACACTATAAAAGCCTCTAATGGACAAATGATTATGATATAGTTAAGGTTTATACCATAATTACAAATGAAAGAGAGAGATAATAGACAGTAAGAGAGAATAGGGTTGTGTCTGGGATGTGTCTAGTAATGTTTCTGATCTCTGAAACATTATGTTGCTCTTGGATCCTGCTAAAGACTGCAGGATGATTCTGGAGACAAAGATATTATGAATATGAATAACAGTGAAAGCTCTTGCTTCACCGTTAGCACAGAATATGTGGAGAAAGGCTTTGGGTGCCGTTTTGGCAGTAACATTGTTTTGATCCTTTTAATGAATTACATATACAAGAACAGTGTGGAATCTGTTTCTATTCATTTGCTTCAGTTCTACTTAAAATCAGCTGGGACTGAACAGCAAGCGACAGTCCTATAGGAATATAGTAGTGTAGTGTATTTATTTGCAGTTTGGTTCAGAATGGTGGAATTGTATCTGGGTTTTTTTTTAAAGCCATTCAGTTCAGCTCTGTCATAAAAAATTGGACAAGTTCCTCTACAGTGAAAAATATTCTTTTTAAATGAGGTAAACTGGTATTAGGTTATATAGACTTTTCCATTTTAAACTCAAACGTCAATAAAATTAGTAACGATACTTTTAACGATGCAAATTAGGGATGTAACTGAACAAATATGAATGCATTATTCAGATTGACCAGATGCTAATAGTACATGAATATTTATAGGAACAATATTTAGATTATTCTGTTGGGTTTGTTGTTTATTTTTTATTTGCACCATGTTTACGATTTAATGTAAGTTGCCAGATTTCATCAAATTCCCACCCTAACTACAGCTCAAAAGAACAAGGTAGCAGGAAACCATGGTGTGCATGTTTGCAATATACCTTATATGCTCAAAATGCAAATATTACTCAGGAAACTTTCTTCACTCACTCACTCACTGAATTTCTACCGCTTATCCGAACTACCTCGGGTCACGGGAACTTTCTTCACTACACAATAAATGTGAGTGGACAATCTGTGGGATCCTGGAATCAGAAGGTAATTATTGACGCATCATAAAAGCATTCAACACTTTTCTTCATTGTGTTTACTGTGTGTGTGTGTGTTCATTGTAGTAGTTTAGCTCAAGCTCATGCAACTAAACATCAGCTGCAATTGTTACAATACAGTTGTTTGAATTTATAACTATACAAACACAATAAACCTTTTCAGTCAATTTACTGCATTTTCTTTCTATCTCTCTTTCTCAAACACACACAAACAGACACACATAAACACACACATTTACACTGTGCCTACAGAGGATCATCATTTGTCCAATATCTGGAAAAAAAAGCCTGATTGATTAGATTAGATTAGAAATGATTAGATAATTGTATGAGTGAGCAGGAGTACCGTTGTTCCTAATGAAGTGCTTAGTGAGTGCATGAATGAGGAAAGCATTGAAATAAATGTCTAATTAGGGTTGGTGTATTGCTGTTAGGCAGCAGACACAAGTTTAAGTCCGAATCAAAATCATTAAAGCTCAGTATCAAAAAACAGGCAATGACTGGGTGATTTGCAAATGGCATAAAGTAGGTATAGCAGGAATTAAAACCCAGAAGAATCAGAAACGAGGCAAAAACCAGAATGGTAGAATCACAAAACACCTACGCTTGGAAAGAGCTGATAACAAAGACACAGTGTGTAAATTCTTCACAGTGAGCGTGTGACCTAGGAGTCATTATACATATTAATTAACACGTTAAAGCAAAGACCCAATTCCCAATGGAATATTGAGGATTTTTCCGAAGCGTTATTTTATCTTAACCAACATATCACAAGAAACTAAAACTAATACATAACAATTATTTTTATATTTTTATATAGGTCTGTTCAGTGTAACTTTTTTCTTTTTTTCTCATCAATACTGAGATTGTATGAGAATAATTCTATATACAGAAATCTCTTGTAGTAGAAAAAGAGGGGGAATAGATCCAAGAAATAAAAAAGGGGGAGGAAATTTAATGATGCGTGAATACAAAATGAATATATTAACACATAACATCAGAAAATTCAGGAGAAAGATAGAAAGCAAGAAAAAAAAAAAAACAGGAAGAGGAAAACCAAGCATGATGAGATAGATGAGAGGAAGAGAAGAGAAAATAACTGGGATTCTATTGTTTATTTAGGTGATACAGATTGGCCAAAGCACATGGATAAATTCAGATGAGGAAAAATCAAATCCAAGGATTCCCGAGCTTCCCAGATGATAATTACGAATTTTCTACAACCCCAAGCCTTGATCAGTTTTTAAATCCTAGATTTATCATTAAGCTCTACTGTAACTCTGTGACTGACTGGTTAGCATGTTGTCCTCACATCTCCAAGGTTGGGGGGTTGAGACCTGCTTTGTCCTGTGCGCACGGAGTTTACATCTTCTCCCTGTGTTTAGGTTTACTCTGGGTTCTCCGGTTTCTTCCCCAGTCCAAAGACATGCGTTCTAGCTGTGCATTGTTAAATTGTCCATAGTCTGGTTTTGTGCCTGCCATGAGTCAGCACCCAGTCCCCTACCTTTTGCCCTCATTCACCTTGGGATGGCTAAATGGTACAGAAAAAAAACAGGGTTTGGCCATTTTCTACAATATATACTGTATGTGGTAACATTCATTCATTCATTCATTCATCTTCTACCGCTTATCCAAACTACCTCAGGTCACGGGGAGCCTGTGCCTATCTCAAGCGTCATCGGGCATCAAGGCAGGATACACCCTGGACGGAGTGCCAACCCATCGCAGGGCACACACACACACTCATTCACTCACACAATCACACACTACGGACAATTTTCCAGAGATGCCAATCAACCTACCATGCATGTCTTTGGACCGGGGGAGGAAACCGGAGTACCCGGAGGAAACCCCCGAGGCACGGGGAGAACATGCAAACTCCACACACACAAGGCAGAGGCGGGAATCGAACCCCGACCCTGGAGGTGTGAGGCGAACGTGCTAACCAATAAGCCATGTGGTAACATAAACAGCTAAAATCCTAAAGAATAGACTTTGCACTGACTTGTCTTTTGTAAAGCATGTGCTGAACAGCTTCAAACGATACATAAGGAATAAAACATGACACAGTGTGTTGCTGTAGGAAAGCAATCGCCTTGCGGGTGGATTGATACGAGCTGACACTCAGCAGAGGGACTTTTGCATGTGTAGAAGAAGCAACAACATGCACACCATTGCTCACACACTCATCTGCATATTTTATGTACATCTGGAGGATTATAAACAGCACCAACTATAGATGGCACATCAGAGCCAAAATATCCTTCTCTGTTTCCAAATCAGACCGAAGAAATATTTAGCTATTGCATACACATGATCGCACTCTGCCAAACAACTGACAAACTCTGTTTCTCTCAAAATGTTCCAACACTGTTGTGATTGTTGTTACAAACTGCATCTCAAACTTAAACCTGACCAGTGTTTACTAATCTAGAAAATCCAGTTTTGTGTTCCAGAAGACAGACACAAAACAGACTATTATCAATGCTTAAATGCTACATGAGATTTCTAAATTTTAGGGGGAAAAAAGCCAGCTAGTGTTTATACTCAGTCTAGAAGGAGAGTACATAAGTATGAGATTTGAGACACAATGCTAGTTTGTTTAGCAGCGGTAGATGGATGGGAAAATTTGTAATAGAAAATCAAGTGACCCACATGGGGTTGCGACTGCTAGTTTGAACCCCTGATCTAATCCCAGAACATTGCTCTTCCAAACCCAAGCACGCAGTATAATACACGAGAAAATATAAGTTCATAACTATAATGGAATTCCACTAAAAAGGTCTATCAATCCATCAATAAACCCTGGCACTGTAGAAAGGGATGGTGTTTAACAGTTCTTTATCTCAACAAGCACAAATGCAGTAATGATTTAATTCCTTTTGTAGATCATTTCATTTGGCAACAGTGTTTCCTGGCTGTTATGAATGAGAATATGATTGTCCAAGATTAATTCAGTCACGTACTTGGTTATTTTCTATTAACTTCATGTCTGCTATAGTGTCATTGTAAATAGTGTATTAGGTTTAGCTCAGGTGGTTCATGATCACTTTGGCTCAGTTTTTCATACTGCTCAGACTACCAAGGAACCAAGCGCAAGGCAGTAAATTTTATATAGTCTGAACTTGCCATATTTCTGCATTTCAAGTATTAGATGCACTGTAGTGTAATTATTGTCTACAGTCTTTCATGTAGATATAAATAATATTAATAGACTGGCCTTTATATATCTCATAAATATTGCTAAACCAAGAAATAGAATATTATTACAATAAGGCTGGATGCTAACTCATGCTTATATTAACTCTAGGTTGAACTATGATCAATTTCTTTTGTCTGGATGTTCCAGTAGGTGCATAAATAAGCACCGGTTATATAGAGCACCATTATAGAGCAGCTGCATGATGTGATGTCTGTGCCTGATCCTGACATACACAGTCTATGGCTGTGACTCTACATGCACAAGGCTGTGAGGAAGGGTGTGTTGTTGTTACTGTGTGGAGCTTCTGCATACGATGAAGGTCAGACTTAAAAGAAAATATTCTCTTAAGGTTTTATAAAAAACTTTGATCTATATAATATATACTATTTAATATTGATATATAATATCTATTCTGATATTTAATATCTTTTTAGATGAAATGGGATTTATTGTATTTTGTTTGTCATAAATTTGGGTGAGTTTGATTTGATTTCCAGGACTTTAAATACATATGCTTACTAATTGTGTTATAAAATGTACAGATTCATACAATTAAGTTTAGTGATTTTTTATTTTTTTTTTTCCATAGGTGCAGTAAAGTATGCACTTTTATGTACAGAGTATGTCTAAGAATTGCCCTTGCCTTTGTGGGTACTGTAATTGAGCTGAGTTTAGAAATGCACAGTTATGCCAGTGCAATATTAGCATAAGCAATTAACGCATGTGTTGGGGTTGTGTATAAGTGTTGGGGTTGTGCATAAGTGTTGGGGTTGTGTATAAGTGTTGGGGTTGTGCATAAGTGTTGGGGTTGTGTATAAGTGTTGGGGTTGTGCATAAGTGTTGGGGTTGTGCATAAGTGTTGGGGTTGTGTATAAGTGTTGGGGTTGTGTATTCTATCAGCAATTTGCCAAATATGCTTAATGCATGCTCACATAAAGTTTTTTATTACTAAATGGAGGGTAAGTACATAGACTATGCTTATTTGTAGCCTGTGGTTTTGGTTGGACAAAAATAAAAAAAATATTTTCAGTGGAATTGATGTAGTAGTTCACAGAGTATACAAATGAACGATGCTTCATTGCGCAATGCAATAAGTTTGCGCACCCACCTCTGGGTTGCTGGCGCAGAAACGCCCTCATCTCGCAGCTTGTTATTGATCACATCTCTTGTCAGTCACAGAGAAGGGCGGAGCTTACGGCCCCTATATCCCTTTAAGGTCAGCACGAGTTTCAGTTCGCATCCTCAGTATTGTGCAAGCAGAGACAGAGTGCGCTTCAGCATCATCCTTTTCCAGCTCGTATAGGTGGCCCACAGAAGTAGAACTTTAGAGGGAACGTTAGAAGAAAACTGACTTGATGCAAAGAGGATTTTAATTCGGAACGACACTCGGGAACACCTAGTACCCTGTTCCACCTAATCGTACTGTTTATTTGACTGTAGGAAGGCTGGGAAGTTCTGGGATTAGAGGTGGATGAATGGTTACTCCATTATCTAGTTGTACCTGAGAGTCTCGTGACTGATTTCAGGGTTCTTTGTCACAGCAGTGCACGCGTGCGCGCTTGTCAGTATGCGCAGTGACAGTCTGTTGGCCCTTTTGAACTTTTGCGTGTTGCTGCGTGCGTCCGCGGGTCAAGTGTGTGCGCCGTGCCCGAACCGCGCGTGCACACCGGTCCCCGCACAAGGCTGTGAGGAAGGGCGCGTGCTGGCGCGGGACCCGTGCGGTTGTTGTGATCAGTGCGCGCGACTCGACATGGAGTCGTGCGGCGGCGAGAACTGGCAACTAGGCTACTGCGCCCCGGGGCTCACGTGCACCGACCTGAACCACACCGGCGAAGTAACCAGTCCTCATATAGGGGTCTGCAAAGGTGAGTGTAAAAAAAAACAACAACACAAAAACAAAAATGAAATAGGAGTCTGTAATTCATTCATTTATTTATCACAATACGTTTATATTATAAAAAAGTAAAGAAGAAAGAAATGCTAGCAGTTTTATAATATTTATAAGGATGGTTTAACTCCGTCAGATCAAGTAACACCTCGCCTTTGACTGAAGTGTTGTGGGATGTGAAAAGGTATGATCAGCTTCACTTCCGGTCAAACGCACACCTGGAGCGAGCTTCTGAGGTAGCAGGGGTGTGAGAGTTTAGACAAATAGTGGATCTAAACTGTTTAATGTCGCCATGAGACCTGAACATTTTTATTATTTCTTTACTTAAATTGTTACATTTCTAGAGTAAAATATAAGAAATTCCTTATGTCTTTAAAATAACATATATTCACTGGAAAGATCTCCTCCTCTTAGAGGTAAAAATGGTTCAGTCTAGCTTTATATATATATATATATATATATATATATATATATATATATATATATATATATATATATATATAACAAGAACATATTAAAAAATAACCACAGAGGAGCAAAAACACGACCTTTGTTAAGTGTAAACAGGAGGTAAAGCTTTTTTTTTTTTTTTGAAACAACTTCATGTATAATTTTGAAATAAAAAAATCAAGGATTTGAGGAAATGCTTTGCTTCTAAAATTGATAAAAAGCTATTTATTTCATACTGGATAAGAATAAGAAGTAATCTTTATATCATTTCATTTCAAAATAAACGAACAACAAACACTGAAATCTGGTTGGTAAATAAATAAATAGTTTAATTGAAGCCATAAGGACAAAACCTGGTATATTGAACTTTTTTTTTTTTTTTTTTAAATCATAAATCTGTGATCTCGCTGTTGGAAACGTCTTATAATAATACACATTTTTATGGTACCTGTGAAAGAAGGCATCTAAATCCTAATTTAACCTTGGATAATAAAACTCCGCAACAATTCTAGCCTTGATTTTTTTTTTTTTTTTGCTTGATGGATTGCTCAGGATGCAACCAAACAGTCATGCAGAAGTGTGAACCTCCCAGAAAGTCCCGGGGCTAAATGACCGTTCCATGCCATCATTCTCATGGGTCTGGTTGGGTTCCATCTTCTTGTCCTCAGGGACAAGGTCTGTGATTAAAACATATTTACATCAAGCGGAAGGCTAAAGGATAATCCTGACTCGGCTTTGTTGTGACTTTGGCATATTAGCTGCTTTGATTTAGTTAATGACCTGAAGTGAGACAGGCAAAAGTAAAATAAAGTAATACGTTTAAAACAAAGCCACTTTTTTTTAATGTAGCTGTTAATTCACTCACAGGAAATAACCTTTAACGCCAGAATATATAGGTGGCATTAATTCTGTAAAATCTTAAAGTATGATGAGAGCTTGATGAGGTGTATAATCATTATCCCTTGTCTGATTGCAAGCAGCTGAAGCATAATCATACTAATGTATTATGCATGAAAAGATTCATTTTGCATTAATTATCTCACTTGAGCTGCTTGAATAAATAAAGTGATTTTCTGTTCTGTCGATGAATCATAGAAACTTCTAGAGATTTGGAGAGACCTGACTTTAGGGATTTATTCATGTGATTTATTCCAGTGTCCTTAATGCATTTTAAATGCATTTATTTAAGGTACATGTATTTTTCATGTTTGTTATCTGCTGTCACTCAAGTTACTCATTAGCATGAGTGCCTGGGCACTTGCATGGTGGCACAGTGTGTAGTGTTGCTGACTACAAAGTTCTGGTTCAATCCTAATCACAGAACGCACAGTTTTTGTACATGTGCCACTGTGCGTTACCTCTGAGTTTTTCAGTTTCCTCCCATGTTCCAAAAACATGCCATTAGGTGTATTTTCTAAAGCTGCCTTAACACTGTATGATACTGGAACCAATTTTGCTGTTACAAGCACAATACCACATAGTAAAGGATAATCTTTGGTTGGGAACCTGGTGTTTTTAGAATGTACAGTATGACAGTCACCGATGGCCAATTTGGTACAGTCAGTGATAGACAATTTGGTGCAGTAACGACAAAAGACAGCAGGCAATAAAGGTTAAAGTAGAAGCAGCCTTTATTGTCACATATACATTACAGCACCATGGAATTCACATATCCAAGAGTGTTAGAAAGTTAGGGTCAGAGACCAGGGTCAGTCATGATATAGCACCTTTGTAACAGTGAGGGTTAAGGGCCCTCAGTTCAGCAATGCTGGAGCCTCGAACCCCCAACCTTCTCATCAGTAATCCAGTTGAGCCACCACTAATGGTTTCAGACAGCTTTGCTTAAGATCTCAGTGTGTGACCGCTGCTATGACACTCGTCTAAAATGTACCAATAGGAGGATGGCATATGGTTACACAGAATTTAAGAAGCGGCTACAGACATGGTAGTGGTGAAAGTGAAACATAAACAAAAATGTATGGAATTTCAAATATGTTAAATTGTGGCAGTAGACAGAATGTCTCAATGTCTCATCATGCTTAAATCATGTCAGGACAAAAAGGAACACATTATGGAAACAATTACCTGCTCAACCTATGTGCCACGGGCATGTGCCATATGCAAGCTATAAGAACGATATTTATAACAGGGTTTGTCAGTCGTTCGACCGGTTGGTCTAAATGTGGTCCCAGAAATCAGTCCTAACCAACTATACTAAAAATATCGGAGCAGAGACAGTGTAGCCTACAGATTATATTTCAGAAACTTTTAAATGTTTTTTTTAATGTGCTCAGAATCAGCCTGTTATAGATTGTAAGTTATAGATGACATGCATTTATGTAAACGATTTAGCTCAAGGCATCTCATCAGGCCCGAGTGAACTAGAGAGGTCGGAAATGGAGGTTTTGACTAAAACATAATGTTCAAAGATGAATGGACAAAAGATGTGTCTATTCCCCACCAGTTTAAGTTTAAAACAGATGTGTCTTAGAGTAGATGTGTGCACTGGGACAAAGTTTGAGAGTGGGCAGTTTCAGTTTAATACAGTCACTCAGATATGAAGCATGTGGGACAAATAAAGGCCATGTTAAATAACAAGGAAACTTGGTATATATTTTGGGGAAGTTTTTTTGTAGAAAATATCACAGACAAGTACAATTAAAAAAAAAATAAATAAATCCTGAGGAGTGGGCAGGACTGGTCATTTTCTTTTTGTGCAGGCTTGAGAGGGATATTTTTTTTAAGTCTCGTAAAGCACACCTCTGTTTGAGAAGCTGTGATGCTAATCAAACATAGTACAGTAATACCTCGAGCTAATGGGATTTCAATTAATTTAAACGGGGAAAATTGTTTTGAGATACGAGCAATTTGAGATACGAGCAAGGTCACGGCACGAATTAAACTCGTATCTCAAATTGCTCGTATCTCAAAACAATTTTCCCCGTTTAAATTAATTGAAATCCCATTAGCTTGCAGCTCGCAAAATTCCACTCCAGTTGTTTTGTTTGTGTTTTGAATATGAAAAATGTACAGTACCTGTATTTTATAAATGATTGATCAAATATTGTATAAAAACATACAGTAATAAAAGAGAATGTTAAAAAAAAATAAACTGGTTTTACTTTACGGAAGATGCGCACGGAGGTTGAGGGAGGAGTAAACAGGCGGAGGAGTTAGGAGGAATTACACTTTCACTTTCGTTCACTTACTCGCTACTGTACACTCTTAATGCTACTTTACACTCTTAAATTACACTCTTAATTTACACTTAAATGGAACTTAACTAAACTTCACTAAAATTAACGAACTTAACTGAAATTCTCTTAACTTAACTGAAGTTAATTGCTACAATTTCTGTTTTCTTTACATTCATTTTGCTTAATTTTCTTCATCGCTTTTCTCTTCACTTGTTTTTGCCTTTTTAGTCACTCTTTCCTCACTAACATCTGCCGGTCGTTTTAATAAAAACCTGTCCGGTTGTCATATCAGATGCGGTGTAGTCGCACAAGTTCAAATTTTTTAACGGATCCGAAAATTACGGATCCGCAGATGGTCGGCACCTCACGCAGCGCCTTTGCGACTCTCCATAGGAAATGAACGACTTCCTGTTTATCTGCCGTCGTTTGTCGTGTGCAGTGGGAAGGCAGCTTTAACCGAGTGAGACGCGGGAAGCTGAGGCGGGAGAAACAGAGCACACGTGGTTGTTGGGGATCTTTGTTTCGGCAGCGGCGACTCGGATGCTCGTATCTCAAAAATTTGCTCGTATCTCAAGCCAAAAATATGGTCGAATCACAGCTCGTATCTCAAAAAATTGAGATCGTATGTCAAAGCACTCGTATCTTGAGGCATCACTGTAATGTGAAACTCCAGCTCTAAACATTTTGATTACAATTTGATTTGTCCGAATTAATGGGCATAAATTAATCCTTAAATGGTAACTGTTATAATCGTTTCATGTTTGTTTCTGGCCATTTGTAGGCAAGCAGTTTCTTAGTCACTGGGCAATGCACCACATTTTAGTTATTTCCTCCTCTTATAAAAAATTACATACGTTTTTTTTTTTTTGTCAAGAATCTCAAACTAAAGCTTTGACTCACACTTAAGCACTTAGCATACCTTCCTTTCACCTATTTCTGTGAGTTAGGAAACATTAAAGGGTTCATTTCTGCTGGTAATTAGAAGTGCCTGGCCAGTCCACTTTAAACTAGCATTATCTACCATTTCAAATGCTTCCTCTATGGTAATGTTATCAGCCAAAGCCTGGCCTCTGGGGCCATTCATCTCAGGACTTGGATGCCAAGACATGAAGTCTCCAAGACCCACTGGGTAGAAGTGCACTTTTCATTCTAAATTAAGACTTTGTTTTCCCCACATACCCTAACATTTAACAGTTGTTGATGGTTGGCGTCTGAAGGGAATCTCTATGATTAGATTTCTGCCCCTATACTGAGTGCAGTATAAATGACCAAAAACTATATTTATGATGCCCATAATTTTAATCAATAGCTAATATTTCCATTCCAAATTGTAATTTATATAAAGAAAAGCTAACAGCGCTAGCCAGTTTCTAACAGCCCCTGCTTTGTGTCATACCCGCATTAAGTGTACAAATATGAAAATGCCCTCGCGTGAAAGGTCCGGATGGAAAAGTGTTGGCGGCACGGATCATTTTAAGGTGACAGGAAGAAAGAGTGAAAGTTCTGGGGAGGCCAGATGAGGGTTAAGTTGAAAAGCCTGCTTATTCTCAGCCTGCTAACCTGTCTGTCTGAACGAGCTGCAGTCTCCTGTTCAACATACACACATTAATCCACAGGTTAGTTTCAAAGCCAGATGTGTAAATTTCTGTCCCAAAGGCCTGGCTGTGTATCGCTTTCAGTCCATGAATAGGTTTCTTTAGCACCGTTTTTCAGTTTTTATTTTTTCCATGTTTAGTGAGGGCAAAACTTCAGGGCCCAAGTCCATGATTTAAACTTTTTTTACTCTAGGAAATTCTTTCATAAACACTTTAAAGGGTTTAAAAAAGGTCTGATGTTTACCCAAGCTCTAAACTAATTAATTCTGTACAAGGTTTACTTACCTAAGCGGAAGGTGGATGTCTTGTGTATGTTTTCTGAAGATAAACTTGTGGATGATTTATATATTTCATAACAACTACCTTATTTATAAAAGTCAACTAAGAAGTGGGTGAAAAATTTTATATTTGATTAATCGACCTCACACATTACGTAGTGTGAAAAAAGCAGATTACATTTCTCAGGATAAAGTTGAGGGGGGCACGGTGGCTTAGTGGTTAGCACGTTCGCCTCACACCTCCAGGGTTGGGGGTTCGATTCCCGCCTCCGCCTTGTGTGTGTGGAGTTTGCATGTTCTCCCCGTGCCTCGGGGGTTTCCTCCGGGTACTCCGGTTTCCTCCCCCGGTCCAAAGACATGCATGGTAGGTTGATTGGCATCTCTGGAAAATTGTCCGTAGTGTGTGATTGTGTGAGTGAATGAGAGTGTGTGTGTGCCCTGTGATGGGTTGGCACTCCGTCCAGGGTGTATCCTGCCTTGATGCCCAATGACGCCTGAGGTAGGCACAAGCTCCCTGTGACCCGAGGTAGTTCGGATAAGCGGTAGAAAATGAATGAATGAATGAAACGATAAAGTTGAAATCTTTCTTAAGTGTTTAGAATTGAATTGACATTTCTTTACAGATATCCAGGGGAAAAAACTGATAATGTTACCTAATGGTGACAACAGTTACACTGACCTATAGTAGTTAGTTTAGGGATATAAAATAAAAATAATTTTAAAGTTGTTCGGTTTTATTCATAGTATGTTACCATTTTAAATGTTACAGATAAAAAAGTATTTTCTATGCTTCTGTAAAGCTGCTTCAAGACAATGTCAATTGTTAATAGCGCTATACAAATCAATGGAATTGAATTGACTAGCAATATAGATTCTGAACAGATGAGAATTTGATTCATTTATTCTTATCTTAAAATTTATTTTTAATACTCCAGTTTTAAACAAACAAAATAAGCCATGCTGTCAGTTTGCTAATCAACCTAGAAAGTTTAAATGGAATTATAAATATACAAAAGCCCACAAATGTGATTGGATCAGCCACAACAGAGGATCGGCTACATAACCCAGGCTTTTTTGTGCTTAGGGAACTAGTCTCTAAACTCCACCTGGTGTAAATCTGGACCATGGCCACCAGTTGAGGACTCATGGTTTGGACCATGTTAAGTTTTTAAAGCCTGTCCCCTGTTGTGCTGTATTTCAAAATATCACAACAAGTACGTTGCTTTGCGTGTTATAATGCTTGATAAGAGTTTTGTCATGGAGTGTGTGATTTCACACAGCTTTGGGGAAGAGTCGATTTGCCTTATTGTCTAAAAATTGCAGCAAAAAACGGATAGAGAAGGACATAGATTGAACGGTTAGAGAGGGAGAAAGGAAAAGAAGGCATGATGAATAAAGAGAGTGGAAATAGTAAAGCAAAAGTCCCTCATAAATTGAAAGGACTTAGACGAGACTGCGGTAGATAAGCCACAGTGTTCATGAGGGAGCTCTTGCTTTAAATAGTGAAGAAGAGAATATAAATCTCACAAGCATCTAGTCACTGCATAAACAATTTGTACTAAGTTCCTTCTATGTAAAATATTTAATACAATCTGTGGCGATACCTTCGTCTCAGATACTTCAGAGGTCTAGCGTGGAAGAAGAACAGTGCCTTCTATCAAGTGGGTGTAACCTTGTGAGTAAGGAGTGCGTCTGTGAATCCAAACACTTTTGCCCCATCTCCTTTCTCTACTACAAATCCAGAGGTTTGATGTCACCCAGGGCATGAAGATGGGTGAGAATTAATTGTTTATTTAGTGAACAGTTCGATGTTATTGGCTGAAATGAAGTCATTTATGGTCTGGGGTGGGGAAAGTTTCACATCATTGCTCACAGCAGGGACATGTAGTTCTGCTAGAAAACATGGTTTAATTCCAACACTAATCACACCAGATGTGCTTAATCAAGGTGTTTAGGAGGCTTTTGAATATCAGGGTCAGATGTGTTGGATTAGACTTGGAAATAGATTGCAATATAGTTGATTTCCTACAGCAAGGTTTGGCATCTCTGACCTACAAATTATGTGAGAGCTCTTGTGAATGTGCTCTTTCTATTTCTCTCTCTCTCACACACTCTTCTGCTCTTTTTAATCAGAGAGTATGGTGGGATTTGAGATGACCTGCATATAACACAAAGGTAACATCATTGCGTATAATGTGTAATGTCATATTTCTCAGAAGCCATTATAAAAGGCACATGGACACAAACACAGGGAGAAGTTTTTGGGTCCCTCAAACCCAGCTTGCATATTGTTTTACTGTAACCTGACCACCATAGGCTGTGAGTGTGCACCCAAGATCTGCCACTCACACTTCATCTATTGCCAACCACAGCCAGTGCCAACTAGCCACAGGTAGTTTTATTATTGATCTTAAAATAAGCTACATGGAAACCCTTTTCTGGTCTGAAGTTACCTGGCAGTGAAGTAAAGATTATGAAATGAAAATATATCCATGAGGGGAGCACGGTGGCTTAGTGGTTAGCACGTTCACCTCACACCTCTAGGGATGGGGGTTCGAATCCCGCCTCCGCCTTGTGTGTGTGGAGTTTGCATGTTCTCCCCGTGCCTCTGGGGTTTCCTCCGGGTACTCCGGTTTCCTCCCCCGGTCCAAAGACATGCATGGTAGGTTGATTGGCATCTCTGGAAAATTGTCCATTGGCACTCCGTCCAGGGTGTATCCTGCCTTGATGCCCAATGACGCCTGAGATCGGCACAGGCTCCCTGTGACCCGAGGTAGTTCGGATAAGCGGTAGAAAATGAATGAATGAATGAATGAATGAATGAATGAAAATATATCCATTACAGGACACATTTATCATGTATAACATGATATCTAGCTAGCTAGATATTGGGGCCAAGTTGAAAATTTAGTTGGCTTAGTTCAGGTTATAATTAACAACCCTGATTAGGGGACACTTATTAAGCAGGCTAAGAAAATATAACTGGTCTATATGTTGATAACGTTTCAGTCATCTTTCTGTTCGCAATTTTTTTTCTTTTTAAATCTTCCTGGTGTTTAATTACGTAGTCTGGTGTAGACTGAAGGGTAACACATGAAGCCAAAATAAATCGATCTCGCAGATTGTGTGTGCCCGTGTGCCAGCGTTCAGCCAGGCTTTACGATGCAGTGCAACCAATGAAACAGAAAACTTACAAACATGAAGAATTATTCCAATCTGTACAGGGCCTGAGAGCCAAATGTGTGTGTATTGGCAGGATTCTGGGCATGTGGTCAGGAAGCAGCGAGTGATTGAATGTTGAGGATGATGAGGTGATGAAGGCTCAAGCCATGGGTTTAAACATAGTCAAATCCCTTTCCTCTGTAATATTTCTGAAAGGAAACTATGCTTGAAAAGTGGAAACAGTTCTATGACATACTGTAGCCGGACTAAGCCGCACAACGTTCATTATGAATAGCTTAGTATATGCTCTTACCGTAAATCGATGTCCGTGCATAATGTGGATCAGAGACAAAGCTGTAGCTAATTTCTTTCTAACCCAAACTGTATATTCATGCAGCCTATCAGCGAGTCATGTCAGGATATGTCAAGTCCCCTATCAATCAATCAATCAATCAAATTTTATTTATAGAGCACCTTACAACAGCCAAAAGGAGCACAAGGTGCTTTCCAGTGAAACAACAATAAAAAATAAAATCAATAAGAACACAATGAACATAAAATAGCAGTTGAAACAGGGTCTACATGTTAAAAGCTTGTATGAATAAATGAGTTTTCAACTGCGATTTAAAAACACTCAGTACAGTGATGGATCGTAAGTGTGCTGGAAGTGTGTTTCACAGCTTTGGACCCTTGATGGCAAATGACCGGCCTCCAAACTTCTCATATTTGTATTTGGGAGTGACCAGAGAGGTATGTCCAGAGGAGCGGAGAGATCTGGCTGGTTGGTAGACCTTTATTAATTCTGTGAGGTAGGCTGGGGCCAGACCATTGATGGCCTTAAATACAAAGAGAAGGATCTTATACTCCAACCTAAACCGCACCGGAAGCCAGTGAAGCGAGTGGAGGACAGGGGTGAAGTGTGAGCGTTTGGAGGTGTTGGAGAGAAGACGTGCTGCCGCGTTTTGAGAAGTGATTGGTTAAGTCCAGTGTAGAGAGCATTACAGTAGTCAATCCTTGAACTGATGAAGGCATGTATAGCTTTTTCAAGGTCAGCTTGAGACAAAAATGATTTTACCTTGCTGAGTAGTCTTAGCTGGTAAAAGCTCGCCTTCACTACTGCACTGATCTGCTTATCGAAGTGCATACTCTTGTCAAAGATAGATTTAATCTCCATTAGCCTGATATTTTTCAGACCGCTTTGTTGATCAAACATCATCAGCAGTATCTAATCTGTCATCCTAGTTTCCTCGTGTCCTTTTTATTATCCCATTGATGAGACTTTGTTATGACACATTTCTCATCCCTATTGGTTTCATTGTCAAGCGGTTAACAGGCATAGGGTTTTTAGTTCTTACATCTAAAACGGACTAAAGAAAAAAAGAAAGCATTGTTTTTTTGCATTTAATAGCAGGTTAACATCGTTTCTGCTTTTTTGGCTTAAATTTAATTAATTTTTGCTCAAGCAAATTAAAATGGCATTGGTGGGAGGGGGTCACAGTGGCTTGGTGTTCAACGTGCCTGCCTCACACCTTTAGGCTTGGGGGTTCAACTCAATAAACTGCTCATTTCACTTCAGATCTTTTTTCTTTCTCTCTTTTTGACGCGTGAGTCGGATCATTATCCTGTTTGACCAATGACCTTGGTATAGCTGTAGGATTTTCTCCAGAATTCCTTGATGGTTTTCAGACGTCATCATACACTGCACAGTTCCAAGGTCGCCAGTGCCAGAGGCAGCAAAGCAACTCCAGAACACCAGCAAGCGTCCTCCATGTTTCACAGTAGGGATGGTGTTTTTCTTTTTCTTAGAAAACTTCATTTTTCCTTCTGTAAACATAGAGCCGTTGTGATTGACTAAAAAGCTCAACAAAACTTTCAACAAAAATGACTGGAGCTTTTCAAAATGCATTTAGACAAATACCAGACAGGGTTTTTTTTTTTTTTTTTTGTATTTCTCTGTAAGAAGTGAGATCCTCCTGATTTTTATAAACAGAGCTCATTTTCTTTATTCAAAACTGTTGTACGTTGAGCATAAGGGTCAGTTCAGTCTTGAAGTTTTCCTGGGGTCTTTTTGCCACTATTTCAACAATCTTTCTCTTCAGTCTTAGGTCATTTTTCCTCTTGCAGCCATCTCCAGGAATGTTGGCTACAGTCCTACAAGCTTTAGAATTCTTGATAATGTTGGCAACAGTGAACACAGGAATATCAATACGTCCTGATATGGTTTTGTAGCCTTTGTTTTCTTGGCTATTCAATTTTTTTTTAACCTCATCAGATTCTCAGACTTTTCTCGTCTTTCTCATGTGTGGTGTGATCGACACTGACACAAAACAGCAGTAGGATTGCTTATCTACATTAGAGTTTGCACAGAATAGTGTGTAAAAACATGGATTAAGTGCCGGTTCTGTGGGCGGAAACACCTTGTGGACGAAAGAGGTTAGAGGAAAACGCAGAGAAGGTTTTCGAGCTGCCAGGAATGATGCAGTAAGTCAAATGATCACACTTTACAACTGTTGTGAGCAGAAAAGCACGACGAGAACGACGAACGAAGAGAACGACGAACTTTTATTGTCATTTCAAGCATATACAGTATAGCTGTTACGCAGTACACGGTAAAATGAAACAACATTTCTCAAGGACCATGGTGCTACATTAAACAACGTAGAGCTACATAATAATCTCACAGAGCTACAGACTTAAAGTAAGTTGTCCTAGCCACAGTAAGTGTATCGTGTTCAATCTAGAGCAGTGTTACTGATTGCGCGGCTCACGAGCCTCCTGCGGCTCGCCAAGCTTTAATACGCGGCTCGCATGGCAGTAAATAATACGATGATATGATCATGTGGTTAAAATTTATTTTTCATTTAAATAACATTAAAAACAATCAGGGAAGCATAGAAAAACGAATGTGCTCTATTACAAATAATAATATATATTTATTATATATTATCTGACTCGTCACTGACTCACTGCGTTCTGCGCAATAGCCAGTTTTTGGCGGCCTGCCAGAAGCTAGTTTGTGTTTCATGCTAGTTAACAACTTGTGTTTACTGTACACACGGACTAAAATATGGATCGATTTCTTATCAAACAATCCCGCGCACAAAATGAACAGCAACAAAGCAATGTGACAGTGACAAAAGAGGTAACTGATGGGGAGCATGCATCATCCGCAACTCGAGTAATTATTCATTCATTCATTCATTCATTTTCTACCGCTTTATCCGAACTACCTCGGGTCATGGGGAGAACATGCAAACTCCACACACACAAGGTGGAGGCGGGAATCGAACCCCCAACCCTGGAGGTGTGAGGCGAACGTGCTAACCACTACGCCACCGTGCCCCCCTCGAGTAATTATTGTATTGCAATATTCATTCATTCATTCATCTTCTACCGCTTATCCGAACTACCTCGGGTCACGGGGAGCCTGTGCCTATCTCAGGCGTCATCGGGCATCAAGGCAGGATACACCCTGGACGGAGTGCCAACCCATCGCAGGGCACACACACACACACACTCTCATTCACTCACGCACTCACACACACACTACAGACAATTTTCCATAGATGCCAATCAACCTACCATGCATGTCTTTGGACCGGGGGAGGAAACCGGAGTACCCGGAGGAAACCCCCGAGGCACGGGGAGAACATGCAAACTCCACACACACAAGGCGGAGGCGGGAATCGAACCCCCAACCCTGGAGGTGTGAGGCGAACGTGCTAACCACTAAGCCACCGTGCCCCCCTATTGCAATATTGTACATTGTATTTAAGCAGATAAGCTATTTAAGACTGAATAACTTGGCATACTTTGCGGTGAAAGTGGCTCTCCTATTGACTTTGTCCTATCAGTGTGGCTCACATGAAAAAAATAGTGAGGACCACTGATCTAGAGCAAACAGGACCGATACACGCAGGAATTCACAGGAATCAAATTTCCACAATAGATGGTATAAAGTGTGAACATTTTATAGTTGTCTTGTAATGACAATGCAAGAAAGAAAAAAGTTTTCTAAATACACTTATCCTCCGTTTATCTTCTTGTTAGGTGTTTAGGTGTCATACTACACTGATTTAAATCATTCTTGCAGAGACAAATACACAGCTCTTGGTCTTACTAAGACTAATTAAAGTTACAGAGTTTGGTCTCTCCTTTATTGTGTCTGAAGGAATTAAAATGGATTGTGTAGTAACACTGTTTGGTTCCAGATGAGTAAAGAAGCCAGCAATGGGTGGAAACATGTTTATCTTTCAATTAGAAGAGCGATGCTGAAGTTGCATGTGCTTTTTTTCCTTTATACACACGTAATGAACAACAGCCATGCATAAAAACGTGCCAGTCCTGGGGTACAATTGTATTTGGCTTTGTGTCAAAAAGAGTTGGTTTTTAATGGTAGCTGGCTTTGGCTCTGACTCAGCTTTCTGGAACAAAAAGTGAATGTTTTGTATTATTGCAGAATTCCTTAAGCCTTGTCTATTGGCATCCTTTTCCCAGGCCCCTTGCTCTTGCAGAGACTATTTTAGTGGGTGTAACGCTTCTAATCATTCATGTTAATGAACCACGGCCATGATTGGCTGACAAATACGCCTCTGTCTTCCAGCACGCCCTTGTAAATGGAACAAACTCACCCAGTGGGCTATACTTGTTGGCTCAGTCACAAGGGATCATTGTAAATAATTGCTTATTTAGACTGGATGCCTGATGCTAATCAAATTAACTTATTAAAATTTGTATTTTCTTTTGGATTCTAGTTGGATGGAGTTGTATCCTATGAAAACAATACCAATATTGTTCCTCAAATCTAACCACCAGGTTTTAAATATTAAATTAGCATGTTTCACATCATTGCATTTTACATCAGGTTCAGGAAAAAGAAACAAGTGACGGCGAGTACTTTTTTTGACCAAACCCCCACCGGCCAAAAACCCCACCCCATGTTGGCTCGTGTTGCATAAAAATGCACTCTTTATTATTGATGCTTAATATAAATAATGACAAGAAGTGTAATAAATAATAAGCAAGACTCATACTAACGATTACAAAAGACCAGGCAACATTTCACCTTGCGGTTTATGTGATCCTCTACCCAATGCCCCTTCAGATCCATGTACTTGGCTCACGGTTCAATTCCATTCAATTTATCAGTATAACAATTTACATTTGTCTCAAAGCAGCTTTACAGAAGTATAGAAACAGAAAGCCGGAGGCGACGGCAACAAGGGATAACTACCTGAGATGATGTGAGAAAGAAACCTTGAGAGGAACCAGTCTCAGAAGGGTGACACTGGACAGTAAATAATGTAAATGTAAATAATTTTTACAATACCTTGTAGTTTAGTGAAATTTAGCAATTTCCGGGTTCACCACAGACCCAACACTAATTCTTTCCTGACGAAGTCCTCCAATGTTCACTGATGAAGACCTGTGCATAAAGGATAAATAAATTCACTGCATAAATTCACTGTCTTGTCTGTCTTGTCCTCTGTCTTGTCTGTCTTGTCCTGCACTGTCTTGTCTGTCTTGTCCTGCACTGTCTTGTCTGTCTTGTCCTGCACTGTCTTGTCTGTCTTGTCCTGCACGGTCTTGTCTGTCTTGTCCTGCACTGTTTGCACCAGGTTGCACAGTTGCACTTTAGGTGGCTTTAGGACTACTTCCTAAGTCCTTAGCTCTGTCTTTGTTTTATGTAGCACCAGGGTCCTGGAGAAATGTCTCATTTCACTGTGTACTGCAGCAGCTATATACGGTTGAAATGACAATAAAAGCTTCTTGACTTGACTTGACTTGACTAAAGGAGTAGAACCCAGTGTGGTCTTCTGCTGTTGCCCATGTTTCAGCATGTTGTGCATTCTGAGATGCTTTTCTGTTCAAATGGATGTAAAAAAAAAAAAAAAGACTATTAGCGTTACCACAGCTTGAACCGGTCTGGCTATTCTCCACTGACCTTTCTCAAGAGACTGCACCAGTCTAGCATTTAGCATCCTAAGAAACATTTATCTATAGTCTAATGTTGAATTCGATTCAATTCACCTTTATCTGTATAGCACTTTTAACAGCGGCCACTTTCTCAAAGCAGATTTACAGAAATACAAAAACTTTAGATACATTCATTCATCTTCTACCGCTTATCCGAACTACCTCAGGTCACGGGGAGCCTGTGCCTATCTCAGGCGTCATCGGGCATCAAGGCAGGATACACCCTGGACAGAGTGCCATCCCATCGCAGGGCACACACACACACACACACACACACACTCATACAATCATACAATCACACACTAGGGACAATTTTCCAGAGATGCCAATCAACCTTCCATGCATGTCTTTGGACCGGGGGAGGAAACCGGAGTACCCGGAGGAAACCCCCGAGGCACGGAGAGAACATGCAAACTCCACACACACAAGGCGGAGGCGGGAATCGAACCCCGACCCTGGAGGTGTGAGGCGAACATGCTAACCACTAAGCCACCGTGCCCCCATTTTAGATACAAAGTCATTAAATTTGTATTTATCGCTAATGACAATCTGAGTCAAACGTGGCAATGAAAAACTCCCTGAGGTGATATGAGGAAGAACCCTTGAGAGGAGCCAGATTCAAAAGGGAAGCCATCTTAATCTGGCAGCTCACAATAACTGCACTGTAACTATGGAGAACAACATAAAAGTAGAAATATGGCCTTGGTACAGCAGAATGACCGACAGTAGCTGTAACTCAACACAGGAGAAGAGAAGCATAATCCAACACTTTCATCTCTATGTCTAGAAGCTTTATTTCTATTGAATTTCTCTGGTTTAGTCTGGATTTTTGGCATGTTCAGCTTTTTTCTTATACAATAGTGACAGTATAATGTGATGCCATGGTGTGAAGTGAAACTGCCAGTTGGATTTCTTCAGCCTCAGCCCACCTGTAAATATTCCTTTCCCTTTCCCTCATTCTCATTTACGCTCTTCTTTAGTTCTGCATGATTGGCGTCTCTTTGTGCTGTGGCTGTTGTGCTCTCCAGACGACTGCTGGCTGGCAAAAGCACAATGTGGTCTTCACTGAGTTTATGTGTTGTCTGCTGAAGCGCAGGTCACAGTATGTCTGTGGAATTGTTTGTATGGTGTACTAACTGTTCCCCTCCTTTCACCATCATTCTCTAACTTGTTCTCATGCCATAGAGCATGAAGTAGCTGAAAGAGCCTCTTATTTTCTCATCATGAGCTCAATTGACAGAAAGTGGGAGAGTGTGAAAGAGAGACAGAGGGAAAGAAAACCTAACAATAACTGTTATTAGAACCATGACCACGTATATTCAAATCCTGCACAGTGTATTTTGTGGTGGTTTTGTTGCCTAGAGAAAATACTCAATACATCTTAGCGGCTCAAGACAGTGGTTCTCAAAGTGAGGTCCAGGGACCCCCAGGGGTTAGAAAATCATAGCCAGGGAGTCTCTAAAGCGTCTTGGTATTAAAAAATCTTAACGTTAACTCGGACCTAATGTTGGTGGAACATACACAACAGAAACACAACGCTTTTTCACTCAAATAAATACACAAAATATTGCTATACACAGTATTTATTATTGTCTATAATCACTACATTTTGCATTTAAAGAGGTCTGTGGCTACAAAAGGTCTGAGAATCTCAAAATAGCTTATACAAGCTTATAAAACAGCTATGTTTTAGCCAAATATGGATCTATTCTAAAACATTACAATTACATTAAAACAAAATGCATTACAGAAAGATTCTCCATCAGGTTCCGTTACACATAGTATGTACTAGAAAATTACACTGTTACAGTGCGTTAAGATCCATAAACCGAGAATAAAATGTCTAAACGTTAGGACATTTTGCACTCATCTCTGAAATTGACTTCAATAGCTTTATCTCAATGTGCTTTTATTTCGGGGGGGGGCACGGTGGCTTAGTGGTTAGCACGTTCGCCTCACACCTCCAGGGTTGGGGGTTCGATTCCCGTCTCCACCTTGTGTGTGTGGAGTGTGCATGTTCTTCCCGTGCATCGGGGGTTTCCTCCGGGTACTCCGGTTTCCTCCCCCCGGTCCAAAGACATGCATGGTAGGTTGATTGGCATCTCTGGGAAAATTGTCCGTAGTGTGTGATTGTGTGAGTGAATGAGAGTGTGTGTGTGCCCTGTGATGGGTTGGCACTCCGTCCAGGGTGTATCCTGCCTTGATGCCTGAGATACTGTAGGCACAGGCTCCCCGTGACCCGAGGTAGTTCGGATAAGCGGTAGAGAGTGAGTGAGTGAGTGAGTGCTTTTATTTCATGTGTTCAGCATCATAAAAGCTTTGGACAAACTACATATCTGACAAAGAGGGTAGGAGTGTCAATATTTAAAAAGTAAAGCCAAATTCCACTCACAATCTATTCCAATCCAGTGTACTGACATTTTTATTTTCAAATATTGACTAAGCAAGAAATGGATACTCTGGTGTATTTCTGGAGGAGGTGGAGCAGCCCATCCCATGTTCCCACTGTTTATAGTTTCCACTAACCTCCACTGCTCACTAGAACTTTTCACCATGCTAATTCATCTCTCAAGTAGCTTACCATCCATCAAGCATTCCGATTTCAGTAGTTCACTCCTCTGACATCACCTGCAATACTAAAGCAAACCAGACACGAGTATCTGATATCAGAGTGTCTGGTTTTTTTTTGCGTTTACAAACTATATAAAATGAAGCCCACGCAAGAGCAGCTGCACTGAGGCAGCTTTGTTCCTCAATGACTAGTATCCAAAGTCAGTCACTGAACAGTGCTTGCATTGTGCACTACTTTTTTTCCATGAGTAAACCACGGCTTGTCAACACAGCCTCCTCTGCCTGTAGGAGACGCGCGGGAAAAGAGAACGTGGAGGAAAACTGCCGCCCTTGTGTCCGCTGTTAAAAAGAAAAGCACATTTATAAAGCTGTTTTTCTTTCATGAATGAGCTTTGGATGTGCCAGATGTATATGCATTGTCTACAATGAGCTATTTTTCAGTAATGAACTAATTTCTATTTCCAGCTTATCCCATTCCGAGTGACGGTTCCTCTTTCCGTGTGTGTGTGTGTGTGTGTGTGTGTGTGTGTGTGTGTGTGTGTGTGTGTGTGTGTGTGTGTGTGTGTGTGTGTGTGTGTGTGTGTGTGTGTGTGTTGCCTGGACCTACTGGGTTGCTAAGCATTTTATAGTACCTTCCCATTCTACCAATAGCAAGCAAATTAGAGGCCATTTGTTTAGATTGAATTTATCAAGCATGTCAAAAGAGCCCTTTGTGTCTTTGTTGGCTAAACACAAGAGAATAGCCACTATTGTGGTGCAAAGATTGCTTCCAGAGTCACTGACTAGCTAATTATCCCAGATCCTCCCATTGGACACACAGTGGTCCTATAACACTTTTGATGTTAAATTCATCCTGCTTTCCTCCCCCCATGTTTCCTATTATGCTTTTAACCATACAGTCAGAAAAAGGGACTAAAATGTAATGAATCATAAAAGCATACAGTACAACTTTTGTAACTATTTTGTGTTTTAGTCTGAAAGATAATTAGCAAACCAGTTACGATTATCAACCTTAAATAATTGAAAGCTACATGCTATATGCTAATTTCCAGTTGATATTCATATAAAATAATTAAATTGAGTAACCTACTTAGTAGTCACGGTGGCTTAGTGTTTAGCACGTTCGCCTCACACCTCCAGGGTTGGGGGTTCGATTCCCGCCTCCGCCTTGTGTGTGTGTGGAGTTTGCATGTTCTACCCCGTGCCTCGGGGGTTTCCTCCGGGTACTCCGGTTTCCTCCACCGGTCCAAAGACATGCATGGTAGGTTGATTGGCATCTGTGGAAAATTGTCCGTAGTGTGTGATTGCGTGAGTGAATGAGAGTGTGTGTGTGCCCTGTGATGGGTTGGCACTCCGTCCAGGGTGTATCCTGCCTTGATGCCCGATGACGCCTGAGACAGGCTCCCCGTGACTCGAGGTAGTTCGGATAAGCAGTAGAAAATGAGTGAGAGACTGAGAACCTACTTAGTTGTATGGTCTGGCCTTTGTCAGCAATCATTTGGCAGGAAGGAATTAGTGTAGGGTCCATAGTGAACTCGCTGTTTGCGATGACCCATTAGTTCCTCAGGATTGCACAATTATAAACTGTTGTAGAAAGGACATTATTGACATTTACATTATTTACTGTCTAGTGTCATCCAAATGAGGATGGGTTCCCTTCTGAGTCTGGTTCATCTCAAGGTTTCTTTCTCATATCATCTCAGGGAGTTTTTTTCCTTGCCGCTGTCGCCTCCGGCTTGCTCATTAGGGAAGGGGATAGATGTTAGAGATATATAATAACTTAAGGTTTAAACTTTAAATCTATTTATTTATTTATTTATTTTTCTGTTTCTATACTTCTGTAAAGCTGCTTTGAGACAATGTGATTTGTTAAAAGCTCTATACAAATAAATTGAATTGAATATTAAGCAGTCAGAGGTGTGTGTGTGTGTGTGTGTGTGTGTGTGTTTGTGTGTTTAGTTATAACGTTAGATAGGTAGTGCATCACCTAGTTCAAGGTGTTTAATCTTACTCAGAAAGGTTCAGCGTGGGTGCAGGCTTTCAGTCAAACCAAGTACAAGCTTGCATGATGGCATGGCTTCAATTGGTTAAACAGGTGGAATCAGATTTGCCTGCTTCTTGATTGGAATCTCTTTTATAGCTAAGATCGGACACCTCTGAACTAGCTGAATAAAGTAGGGTTGCTGCGAAGAAGAATGAATCTTATTTCTCTTTGGAAAAGTGCTTGACAGACAAAAACTTTTAGTTTTCACAATGACTGATGGTCACTGATTATCAAAACCAATGTGAGAGCTGTTATTTTTACTTCCCTTGTGTTGTCTGTAGTCATTTTTACTCACCTAGCCAGCATTTGCTGCTTTGTGGTAATGAAGATTGGTTTATCAGGTTACTTGTATTTAAGGATGAAGATGATGATGATGATGATGTAGTACCTCTACAGGGTGTAATCACAGAACACAGTTTGGAGTCTTCTTCGCTTTGATTAAACCAGATCAATGTCATATCATGAAATCTATAGCAAGATTATGTCAGATAGTATCGCCGGTACCAGATGTTTGTATTGGAGCATTTATTATCAAAGTGTCAGATGGATACTGATCCCTGTATTGGTGTAGAAGCATCCCTTGTATCAAAGGGTGTATTGATGGAATTATTTAAATGTGAGTAATTTGGATCAGCATTACAACCATCCTGTTTAAATGACTACAAATAAGCTGACGATTAGTCAATTTACTCATATAATAGCGTACGACCACCCCACAACAATGCATGCTAAATATCTTGGATCATCCTCCTAGCATTTTTCTGAGATATTTCTCAACCCTTCTTAACCTATATTAATAACAGAACAACTTAAATGAATGCTTTTGACAGTTGAAGAAATCAAATTAGGCCTGTTTATTTGACTGAAGTGTAGGACTTGCCTTAAAAGCTGCTAAATAGTGGCTTGCAGCCTACCTTAATGCACGAGGCCTTTTTCCGTTACTCCATGTTAGTATGCATTGAGAACGTTGATCAATGTGCGCTTTGTGCTGTTGCACAGTCAGCTAAAGAAAACAGTGCTGTACAGATACCTCACACTCCTTCAATATTTATTCAACAGCTGCTGCTGCCTCAATCTCAACTGTCAGATTTCCTACAGAAACATTACGCTTCCTAGATGAACGATATATACGCAAACCTGAACATATACAGTACCCTGCCTGAAATTTATTCCCCATTCACAACTTTCTAAATTTTATTGTTTAAAATGATGTCATGTTGAACCAGATAACAGGAACCACCTAAAGAGGTTGCTTTTCTTCTATTAACCAATTTTCAGGTTATCATTTTCAACCATAAATTCTAAAAGAACCCTCACGTTAAAGGCAAAACAAATATTTAAGGCTGTTGTACTTTCATGAATGAGTTGTTGTGGGAACCAATGGGGCATTTTGCAGCAATGAGTCCCCTGAAATGTTCCCAAGTCCCACGTGTCTTGATCCTTGTTGTTATCCTGTTTGTGTGTGGATGACAAAACACAGTGTTACCGGTAGGAAATCCTATAATCCTGTAGGCAGGCCTCACCACAGTAGAGGTACTGTAGTGCTAGTTTTCTGAGCAGACATGACTCGGAGACATTGAGTCTATCATGACTTTGCTGATTTGCTCAATTATTAATTCTAATATGGTGATGAGGATGGTGCGTGTGTGGGTGTGTGTGTGTGTGTGTGGTGGTGGCTGAGATACGGAGGGTCTCTTTTTACAGTTCCGTAAATGTCAGAGTGTAGTCAACATCCTCAGTGGGAGTCAAGTTGCAAGCTTGGAAATGAAGTAACAGGGTCAGAGCCTGGGAACGACATCAGCAAACCGGTTTCTGGAAGACACACAGCACAAGCTACATTTAAAGTGCAGTGGTCAATATTAGTCGAGATGTGATCTCTAGCACATTTAACTGATTGAGTAGGTGAAGTAAAACACTGGAACAGTTGATTTACTATTTGAACGTATCCTCTGTTTCCACTCATGCACAGAAAGCCACAGCTTCTACTTTGGCTAATTCAGTTAGAGTTAGCATTGCCAAAGACTGTCATACCATCACTCTTATCGTAGATGATACATATACTTACATACATACATACATACATACATACATACATACATACATACATACATACATACACACTGTGAACTATATATATCTTGAATTTTTATTATACTAATTCTTTATACTTCTCCTTATGTTTATCTTCTGCTCTATGTTTATGTTCTGTAAAGCTGCTTTGAGACAATGTCCATTGTAAAAAGCGATATACAAATAAACTTGAATTGAATTGAATGATAAAAGTAACGCTTGTTATACTGCATTAATAACATTAAAATAAATACTAAATATTAGTACATTTACAGCATTTAGACACTCTTCTTTTTCTTCTCCTTCATCTTTTTCTTCTCCTTCGTCTTCTTTTTCTTCTCCTTCTTCTTCATCGTCTTCTTTTCTTCTTCTTATTCTTCTTCTTCTTCTTCTTCTCCTTCTCCTTCATCGACTTCTTCTCCTTCATAGTCTTCTTTTTCTTCTTCTTCTTCTTCTTCTTCTTCTTCTTCTTCTCCTTCTCCTTCATTGTCTTCTTTTTCTTCTCCTTCTTTTTCTTCTCCTTCATCGCCTTCTTCTTTTTCTTCTCCTTCTTCTTCTTCTTCTTCTTCTTCTCCTTCTTCTTCTTCTCCTTCTTCTTCTTCTCCTTCTTCTTCTTCTTCTTCTCCTTCTTCTTCTTCTTCTTCTTCTTCTTCTTCTTCTTCTTCTTCTTCTTCTTCTTCTTCTTCTTCTTCTTCTCCTTCTTCTTCTTCTTCTCCTTCTTCTTCTTCTTCTTCTTCTTCTTCTTCTTCTTCTTCTTCTTCTTCTTCTTCTTCTTCTCCTTCATCGTCTTCTTCTTCTTCGTTTTCGTCTTCTTCTTCATCTTGATCTTCGTCTTCGTCGTGTGTGTAAAGATTTACCAATAAAATATAATGGGACTGAAAGCAGCACCAGACAGTTAATCTGTGCCTCTCACATACACAAATACTTTATAGTTCTGCTCTATGTAGAAGTTACAATACTAATTACAGCAATAAGACACTTATTTATCACAACACAATTATCCAGAGTGACTTACATTTTTCTTATTTCAGTTTATACACCTGAGCAATTGAGGGTTAAGGGCGTTGCTCAGGGACCCTGCAGTGGCAACTTGGTGGACCTGGGATTCGAACCAATGACCTTCCGATCGGTAGTCGAACACCTTAAACCCTGAGCTACCACTTCCCTTAGTAGAGTTAACATCTGTGGTACTATATATATATATATATATATTAGAGCATGTATTGAAGACAGCTAGAATGAGTTGAGATGGTCCACATACATTAGCAGTATGGACTGAATGCAGCGTTCTGATGCTAGCATGAGTCAGATCCCATGTATGTGTGAGTGAAGTCCTTTGAGTGTCGTGGGAAATGAAACTGCAGCATTCCCAGAGGGGAGAAGTCTCACTGCAGTGCTGTTCTGACTAAGCAAGGCATCTGCCCTGTCACATAGTTATGCTGAATTACTTTCTCCCCTAGACAAACCTGGCAATGCTGAAGAAGGAGAAACTGTGTAGCTGTGGCCTTCCTTAAAATGTTATATGACGTACTAAGTCAAGCATTAACCTCAATACGTCATTGTAAAGATCTGTACTGCTTTATTCCACATTAAGTGCATACTTTTTCTGTCTTAACTTTTACATTCTTCTTCTTCTCCTTCTTCTTCTTCTTCTTCTTTTTCTTCTTCTCCTTCTTCTCCTTCTCCTTCTTCTTCTCCTTCTCCTTCTTCATCTTCTTCTTTTTCTTCTCCTTCATCTTCTTCTTTTTCTTCTCCTTCTTCTTCTTTTTCTTCTTCTTCTTCTTCTCCTTCATCTTCTACTTCTTCTTTTTCTTCTCCATCTTCTTCTTCTTCTTCTTCTTCTTCTTCTTTTTTCTTCTCCTTCTTCTTCTTCTTCTTCTTCTTCTTCTTCTTCTTCTTCTTCTTCTTCTTCTTCTTCTTTTTCTTCTTCTTCTCCTTCTCCTTCTTCTTCTCCTTCTTCATCTTCTTCTTTTTCTTCTCCTTCATCTTCTTCTTTTTCTTCTCCTTCATCTTCTTCTTCTCCTTTATCGTCTTCTTCTTCTTCTTTTTCTTCTTCTTCTTCTTCTTCTTCTTCTTCTTTTTCTTCTTCTTCTTCTTCTTTTTCTTCTTTTTCTTCTTCTCCTTCTCCTTCTTCATCTTCTTCTTCTTCTTTTTCTTCTCCTTCTTCTTCTCCTTCATCTTCTTCTTCTTCTTCTTTTTCTTCTCCTTCTTCTTCTCCTTCATCTTCTTTTTCTTCTCCTTCATCTTCTTCTTTTTCTTCTCCTTCATCTTCTTCTTTTTCTTCTCCTTCATCTTCTTCTTCTTTTTCTTCTCCTTCATCGTCTTCTTCTTTCTTCTTCTTTTTCTTCTTCTTTTTCTTTTCTTTTTCTTCTTCTTCTTCTTCTTCTTCTCCTTCATCATCTTCTTCTTCTCCTTCATTGTCTTCTGTTTCTTCTTCTTCTCCTTCATTGTTTTCTTTTTCTTCTTCTCCTTCTCCTTCATTGTCTTCTTTTTCTTCTTCTTTTTCTTCTTCTTTTTCTTCTTCTTTTTCTTCTTCTTCTTCTTCTCCTTCATCATCTTCTTCTTCTTCTCCTTCATTGTCTTCTTTTTCTTCTTCTTCTCCTTCATTGTTTTCTTTTTCTTCTTCTCCTTCTCCTTCATCGTCTTCTTCTTCTTCTCCTTCATCGTCTTCTTCTGCTTCTTCTCCTTCATTGTCTTCTTCTGCTTCTTCTCCTTCATTGTCTTCTTCTGCTTCTTCTTTTTCTTCTTTTTCTTCTCCTTCATCGTCTTCTTCTTTTTTGTCTTCGTTTTCGTCTTCTTCTTCATCTTGATCTTCGTCTTCGTCGTGTGTGTAAAGATTGACCAATAAAATATAATGGGACTGAAAGCAGCACCAGACAGTTAATCTGTGCCTCTCACATACACAAATACTTTATAGTTCTGCTCTATGTAGAAGTTACAATACTAAGAAACTAACTCAAAATAAACCCCATGTAGGAGCTGTGTAACCCAAGCTCTGTGAGGAAGCTTCTGTTTTACCACAATATCACTGAACTACGGCCTCAATAGCAACACACGGAGAAATAATCCAACAATTTTCTTTTTTCCTGAGCGCCATCCAAAGTACACCGTAGACTACCCTACTGGGTATCAGCATGACTGCAGTGGGTTTGCAGACAGTCAAATCTGAGCTATAACCAAAACAGTGAGATCAAAATAGACTCCAGGGTAAAAAGCAGGACTGTTTCAGCTGGCGGTTGAACTATTAATAAAAGGCATGAAGGAGCTGAGTGCGTACATGGCTGAAGAAATTTTCAGAATGTTTGAACAAATGGATTTTATTCTGTAATTGATAATGTGCATGTTTATGGAAACAGTACTCCGCTTCCTGGAAGCACAGGATGTACAGGAATGTCCAGTGTGTGTCTTAGTGTTCTCGTGCTCACGTGGCCAGGATCACGTAAAGCCGTGAATGAGAAGAAGAGTTACATCTGATGATACACTGCTGAGAACATGAACGTCTATGATGGTCTCCGACACACATTCTGGAACTCATTCCTAGTGGATCAGTTGTGCTTCTAATAAAGTGCACAGTGACTCACTCTCACTCACTCATTTTCTACCGCTTATCCGAAACTACCTCGGGTCACGGGGAGCCTGTGCCTATCTCAGGTGTCATCGGGTATCAAGGCAGGATACACCCTGGACAGAGTGCCAACCCATCGCAGGGCACAAACACACTCTAATTCACTCATGCACTCACACACTACGGACAATTTTCCAGAGATGCCAATCAACCTACCATGCATGTCTTTGGACCGGGGGAGGAAACCGGAGTACCCGGAGGAAACCCCCGAGGCACGGGGAGAACATGCAAACTCCACACACACAAGGCGGAGGCGTGAATCGAACCCCCAACCCTGGATGTGTGAGGCGAACGTGCTAACCACTAAGCCACCGGTGCACAGTGACTAAATTATTATTATTAATACTATTGTTGTTGTTGTTGTTGTTACCATAAATGTGTGGAATAAGCTGAAGAGGGCATGTGATACACTCAAGCTGCTGTATTACAAGCAAAAGAGGCTTTAACAAAGTATTAGTTTATGGGCTGTGCATACTTGTGCTATCAGGTTATAGTGAGTTCGTTCTTTTTTCCTCTAGAACATTTCCATTGATTTTTGTTAGTCGCATTAAAAATCTGACATTACGTCTTTAAACATCCTAAAAAGAATTGTGATATCTGCTGTGTAATGGTAAGTGTGAATGTATAATCATTCAATAAACAATAAAATAGTATACAAATAATGTAATCATATAAAAGGCCATTACTACAACAGAGTAATCCTACACACTGTATGTAATAGTAATAATAACCAAAGTGAATGTTGCTCTCCAGCTTCATCCTGTCAGAACTGGAAGGTGCTAATGACTGTTAGTCAAACCGTTTATTCTCTCTGCTGTGTGTGTGTTTCAGTGGAGCTGAAGTGTGCTGGGATCACATGCCCGACTGTAGCCATGCCCGAGTGCCCTTCTGACTCTGTGCTGAGCCACAGCTACACGCCCCCCTCAGGCTGCTGCCCCACATTACCACCCCAATGCACCTGTGCTCAATGCCCACCCCAGCCAGAATGTCCCAGTGGCCACAAACCTGTGATCGTCAGTGAGGCCACCGAAGCACCAGGCACCTGCTGTAACTCCTACAAATGCGAGAAAGGTAAAAAAAAGCCAGAAAAAAAACAGTGTATTTGGTGTGAAATTAAAGGCAACTTCTAAATTGTGTGGTGCAACATTTTACTCAACAAAAACATGCGCTATAGTAGAATCATTCTTCATTAATAAAGTAATAAAATGTTGTTGTTGTTTTTTTTTCAGAAATGCAATATCAGTATCAAATATTTATTATTAAAACTTCATAGCAGTTAAGAAAAAAATGAATGAGACAGAATGAATAGAAATGTAAATAATTATATAAACAAATTTAAATATAGGGGGGCACGGTGGCTTAGTGGTTAGCACGTTCGCCTGACACCTCCAGGGTTGGGGGTTGGATTGCCGCCTCCGCCTTGTGTGTGTGGAGTTTGCATGTTCTCCCCGTGCCTCGGGGGTTTCCTCCGGGTACTCCGGTTTCCTCCCCCGGTCCAAAGACATGCATGGTAGGTTGATTGGCATCTCTGGAAAATTGCCCGTAGTGTGTGAGTGAATGAGAGTGTGTGTGCCCTGTGATGGGTTGGCACTCCTGCCTTGATGCCCGATGACGCCTGAGATAGGCACAGGCTCCCGTGACCCGAGGTAGTTCGGATAAGCGGTAGAAAATGAATGAATGAATGAATTTAAATATTAAAAACATTTTATTTTGATGTAGTTCCCAAGCAGTGAAAACTTGAGAAATTTGTTGCCCTTTAAAAAAAAAAAAAATTTTTTATATATATATATATATATATATATATATATATATCGACATGAAAAAGCTGATTTAACAAAAAAAAAAAACAGTATTACCAGTACAGTATTAAATGAAAAGACATTTTCTACCCATATATTTTTTTGGACTATTTAAACACACTACATTTATTTCTAGGTGTATGTGTAAATAAGGCCAAAAATCAGAGGCGGATTTAGCGCCGTGCATTAAATCATCCACAAATGGCTTTTTTTTGGGCTTTCTGAATGGCTAATCTTATTTATCTTATTATTGGTTTCTTTATTCTTTATTATAAAATTATGTAATGGGAATAAATACACTATTTATCATCTGCAGTAACTCATTGGCAATGAGGCAATTTGAAGCCAATCAGTTGTAAAGACGGGGACTTTACTCTTACTGTGTACTTTGGAGGCAGCTTCAAATATTCCCTGTTTTACCAATAGTCTAAACTCCCATTCTGGTCTCTTGGCCCTGCTGTAAATGTGTGCCATGTTGTGGAACTAATGTACTTAGAGAGGAAGCCGGGTGAACAGAAGAAAAGAGCTTAGGCTACCAGTCTCGCTCCGAATGGGAGAATGGAGTCTGGCTTTGCTTGTCTGCTCACAGACACATCTAAGTGGGGAAGTGCAGTGGGTTCAACAGTTCAGTGAGAGGAATCTGTACATGCATGTGTTTTGTGTGTCTGGGAAAGTGGGACACTAAGGGATATGTGGGATGTGATGGAGTTTAAGAGCATTCGTGTGTGTGTGTGTGTGTGTGTGTTTGTGTGTGTGTGTAGATGGCAGGGTTGTGAGTGGCAGCAGCGGGAGCCACGGATTCAATGTTTGGATTAAATATGACTTGGAAGTGCATGTCCTTTCTGGTGCCATCTGGCCTAACTCTTAGTGTCTTGCATTAGAAACAGAGAAAGAGAGAGAATGAGAAAAGGAAATGGAGTGAAGGCACTGATAGTGGTTTTCAGTCTAGTTCTTTTGGGAAGATGTGGCCTAATAGTTAGAGAGTTTGACTCCTGACCCTAAGGTTGTGGGTTCGCGTCTCGGGCCAGCAATACCACGACTGATAAATCGCTGCCCACTGATCCTGGTGTGTGTACACGGTGTGTGTTTGTTCACTGCTGTGTGTGTGCACTTTGGATGGGTTAAACGCAGAGAACAAATTCTGAGTATGGGTCACCGTACTTAGCCGTATGTCACGTCACTTCTTCTCCTTCTTCTTCTTCTTCTTCTTCTCCTTCTCCTTCTTCTTCTTCTTCTTCTCCTTCTTCTCCTTCTCCTTCTTCTCCTTCTTCTCCTTCTTCTCCTTCTTCTTCTTCTCCTTCTTCTTCTTCTCAGTAAGAAGATGCACCTGGCTTGCATGTGTATGCCATTTGACCGCTTTCTCCTGCTTGCCTGTTCGGTTAGTGCAGGTGACTCATTGAGTCCATAGAGTCCATCTGATTCAGTTGTGCCGTGGTAATAAAGTGCATATGTGACTGAAATAAGGCATCGACACTGCACTCTATTTCACCTTTGGTGGTAAAGAAGTTGTACAGTAATATTTAGTCATCTCCTAATTTATCACATTTAATGCAATGATTGTTTATAATGTTTTTTATCCACAATGAACTAGATCATTTCTCATTTTTGATAAATCCCATCTCTAGAAATTCTGCTGTTGCCTTTGATCATTTTCCGCATGTAAAATCCACTCGTCATTAATCTCCAAAAGAATCTCCCAAATATCCCAAATGAGATCATTTCAGAACAGCAAACATATTTGAGCAAGTTTAGTCATCAACATCCGTTGAAGGAGAAAAGGCAAAGCTATGAAGCAACAAACTCGATTAATCGTAATGAGAGAAAAACAGACAAAGGTCAGGAAATAAATACATACTGAACTGCAGGGATGAGAGGATCAAGATATTTATCCACAAGGATGAATGATATAAGACTTTACAATAAGACAATGAAACAGAAGGGTATGTATAAATAGGAAAATATAGGAGGAAATATAGATAGACAGAAGGAAATATAAATAGAAAACATAGTGGTTAGCTCGTTCGCCTCACACCTCCAGGGTTGGGGGTTCGATTCCCGCCTCCACCTTGTGTGTGTGGAGTTTGCATGTTCTCCCCGTGCCTCGGGGGTTTCCTCCGGGTACTCCGGTTTCCTTCCCCCGGTCCAAAGACATGCATGGTAGGTTGATTGGCATCTCTGGAAAATTGTCCGTAGTGTGTGATTGTGTGATTGTGTGAGTGAATGAGAGTGTGTGTGTGTGTGTGTGTGTGTGTGTGTGTGCCCTGCGATGGGTTGGCACTCTGTCCAGGGTGTATCCTGCCTTGATGCCCAATGATGCCTGAGATAGGCACAGGCTCCCCGTGACCCGAGGTAGTTCGGATAAGCGGTAGAAGATGAGTGAGTGAGTGAGTGAGTGAGAGTGAATCCAAATGACTAAAAACATGGCTGCTAGAATCTAACACCTAAGAATATAAAAGTTCCTTTTGAAGTGTCCAGTGGTGGCTTAAGTGGCTCCGGATTATTGCTTAGGCAAAGCAAGGACCTTAACCCTCTCTGCTCCAGGGGTGCTGTATCATGCCTGACCCTGTGCTCTGACATATATATATATATATATATATATATATATATATATATATATATATATATATATATATATATATATATAGATAATATATTTAATTTGATTTAATTTGAGTCTCTATAGTGTTATTGTAAGAAGTTTCACATAATATTAAAACTACTTTTAGGTTTGGGATTAGAAATCACATTCTTCTTGAACTTCAGAGCTACCAGAAACAAATAACAACAAAAAAATAATAATTCCTCCCAGTTAAAAATACCTTCCTGGTGCTTGTTGCTACCTGTGAAGCATCAGTCACACTCTCTCTTAACATTCACAAACAGTGCTAAAACCATATGCACACATTTTATGGGACTACCTTTTAGAAGCTGTGATATGTATAAATCTCATTCCAGTGCCGCTGAACCTGGCTTTGTTTTTAGTTGGCTTTGCTTGCTTAATGCGCATGCAAGGTGAAGGGGAAAAATGAAAGAGAATAAAAGAGGTAAATTCCTCTCTTTATTTTCAGATGGCCTGGTCCACCTGCGTTGTATTAGTCTGAAAAAAGTGGATCAGACGCATGGATCTGCTCTTTCAAGATGTTATGGGGGTATGGCTTACAGATGCTGATGTTGCCTTAGCACTGCCTGAACATTAGACATTTGTTGGTAAAATCCTTATAGTTGAATTTTAATATGTTTTAATATCTTTTATTACCAGGTCCAAACTTAAACCGTCAGCATTTTCAGACCTAATGTACAGTATGAGCAAGATCCATAAGTCTTAAAAATGTCGTGGTCATTTGTTGTTTCAACATCCTGACTTATTCAGTATACTTTATCCCACACTATCATTTCTTAACTTTACTGGTTTCACCAGGCCAGTGTGTTGTCCATCATTATGTCACTTTTTCTTGGGTATCTAGCTGCAGACAGGGTGGAGTTGCATCTGAAGCCCATAAACTGCTCTGGTGCACCGGATATCAAACTTTACTCTGTATTTTGTGATCCATTGCAATGGCATTAGCATTTTTCATGTTTTTTCCGGTCCTCCTTAATTTTGTTTGGACGTTGTCGTCTTTGATGTAAATCTTCGCACCTTCCAGTCCACTGGTCATTTCCACCAGAGGAGCTGATATGGTAGTGTTCTTTGTTCCTTACCTCCAGATGTACCCAAACTACCTCAGCATCTCAATTGAGTTGTCTTGAGAATCACCTGGTTATCACATCTTATCATCATTATGCCAATCATTAAAGGACACGCACACGATCTGCTGCAGACATTATATTTGAAAAACCTCAAGTTTGTTCACCAGAGTCTTTTTTGCAGACTCTGGTGTGGACAGGATAGTCTTTGCATTGTCCACTGTAGGTCTATACTAAACTACACTATCTTTTGTAGGACACTTGAAAGAGTCAGATGATATTCTGGGGCACGTGCTTGGCCTTTAGCGGCATGGCTGCAGTTAAAATCTGATTTGAGGACAATCACAGCACCCTTAACAAATCTAATTCTTCCATTAAAAGATCTGATCAGAACAGCCAAGATTTGTCCTGTAACAAACTTGTTCCTCATGGCTCATCTGCTCATAGTGTTTCTGTAGCTTAGCTTGAAGGACCTTCAAGTAGACCCTGCCAATAATGTGGAGAAGGCTGATGCATTGATGGTTCTTACATTTCCGATTGTCACTTTTCTTCAATATTGGCACGATGATGGCCTTCTTCCATGTCAATGGAATGCGTTCCAAACAGCAGATCCATTGTTGAAGCATGCAAAATCAATTAAATAGGATGTCTCATTGGAGAGAAGCCCTTCAAGCATGATTTTATCAATTCCAGGAGCTTTTCTGTTCTTAAGTATCCATATGGCAGTTGGTTTACCATTGAGGCAGGGAATCTCACATCAGTCAATGGGAGGCAGTTCTTCTGGCGGTTTTTGCAGTGGTTCATGGTTGAGTAGCTTTTGGAAGTATTCATTCCACTCCTGCGGGTGTTTAGTGGCTGAGCTTCTGAATGATCCAACTGTTTTCTTGATGTTGTCATTTGTCAACTTGTTTCTTCTGCCACCGAGTCCTGTGTCTTTTAAATTCATTCATTCATTCATTCATTCATTTTCTACCGCTTATCCGAACTACCTCGGGTCACGGGGAGCCTGTGCCTCTCTCAGGCATCATTGGGCATCAAGGCAGGATACACCCTGGACGGAGTGCCAACCCATCGCAGGGCACACACACACACTCTCATTCACTCACGCAATCACACACTACAGACAATTTTCCAGAGATGCCAATCAACCTACCATGCATGACTTTGGACCAGGGGAGGAAACCGGAGTACCCGGAGGAAACCCCCGAGGCACGGGGAGAACATGCAAACTCCACACACACAAGGCGGAGGCGGGAATCGAACCCCCAACCCTGGAGGTGTGAGGCGAACGTGCTAACCACTAAGCCACCGTGCCCCCCTGTCTTTTAAATTGAAAAGAAAAACTGTTTAGACTTATAAAGCTAGACCTATGCCTAAGGATAAAAAAAAAAAGTCTAATTGAGTAAGGTATGCTTTTTTTTGGTCAACTGTAAAATGATTAATTTGCTCACTTGCACTGTGTCTCCTTGCCAGTTACTCCCAAATGTGTGTACAACGGGACCGAGTTTGCAGAGGGTGAGGTGTACCGCAGGGACTCCTGCTGGCTGTGTCAGTGCCGTGGAGGCATCTCATTCTGCTCCAAGACCGAGTGTGCTGAGCTGGAGTGTGATAACTTTTACCTCCCAGAGGGCGAATGCTGCCCTGTCTGCACAGGTATATCATTCATACAGCTTAAAGCTAAATTTAATGCATATATTTTATAAAGCTTTAAGGTAAATTCGTTGAAGGGGAACAATATGAAATTTGACACGTGAATTCATGAGCTTCGATCTTGTGAGCAAATAGAAAATAAGAAGAAAGGACAGTGGACTGTTTGGTCTATAAAAATAAAAGCTGGCTAATATCAAGTTGTAATCACTAGTAGTTTTGTTTTTTATAGTGTTTCTTGGTGCACATCTTAAATCTAGAACCTTTAAATATTACGTTTGTCTATTTGTGGGAATTGTTGAAGGTTTAACAGAGAAACCTACAACAGTGTGAATCTATTAGACACCAGGATTCCAAGTGGAGACACTTCAGGATGCTAAGAAACCCAAAGAACGTACTGTATGCAGTGGTGTGAACTCTAGAGACAAGCTATAGCTTTTCGATTTTTTGGTTATTGTCTATGGAGATACAGTTGTCAGCTCATGCAAAAAATGCTCTTGCATAAAAGCCAGTTTACTAAAGGGATGTGAAAGAAACATATGCCTCTTTTAATGATTATTTGTTTCTTCGTGCCAGCTTTATTTAGATTTTGACTTTGACCTTCATGAGCCGGTATAAAACAAGAAGGTGTGACTTTGGTCTGAGCAATTTGGGGGGGCACGGTGGCTTAGTGGTTAGCACATTCGCCTCACACCACCTACTCCGGTTTCCTTCCCCCGGTCCAAAGACATGCATGGTAGGTTGATTGGCATCTCTTGATGGTAGGTTGATTGTTGATTGGCAGTTGTCTGTAGTGTGTGATTATGAGAGTGTGTGTGTGCCCTGCGATGGGTTGGCACCCCGTCCAGGGTGTATCCTGCCTTGATGCCCGATGACGCCTGAGAGGCACAGGCTCCTCGTGACCCGAGGTAGTTCGGATTAGTGAGGTGAGTGAGGTGAGTGAGGTGAGTGAGGTAGGTGAGTGAGGTGAGTGAGTGAGTGCTTTAAATACATTCTGATCAGACTGGTAAACTATCTGTATTTTCATTCTGGTGGATGTGATTTTGCAGAAAATGTAGGTTTATTTTAATGTAATCCCAAGCAACAGTAATATATTTGCAAGGCAAACAACATAATACAATTTTTGATTAATAAAAGCATCCTTTTTTTAACAATAAGCAAGCATTTTACTAGATGATAACCACTGAGAGGAGTGTATTTCTAGATCTCAATCTGTGTGGAGAAAGAAAGTCTATAAGTAGCTCAGCAGCGCATGTGTCGAACAGACAGGAATGATGAGGGACTAGTATTTTGTCTCAGTCAGAGTGTGTTTCTGAGTTCAGCAGACATCCGAGGTCGGGAGCGGCAGTTACAGGAGGTCAGAGTCGAGAGAGCCACCTGGAACTGAAAGCGTTCTACAAGCAGGGAATGCTTTCATCTCAGGGTGGTTCAGCTCCAGGAAAGGTTTTACACCATGGAAAGGTTTTAATGAGACCAACACTATAAAAATGAAAGTTAGAAGAGTCCAAGAAATCAGTTTAATTTTACAGACAGTCTTGAATTTCCTTCAAATTCAGTAGATAATTAGACGAACATTTTGTTGTCTAGCCTATTACTTAACAGTGCAGCTATTTTCATTTTAAACAAATTAAACCGAAACCAATTCATGAAAAAGCTGGTTTCTTAGGGTCGTCAAAATGAAAGTAAAAGAAAAAAAAACGAAACAAGATGTATGTGAACGAGCCTGGTGTCGACCGGGTTTCGTGTTCTTTCCGACAACAAAACGTGAACACAACATACTTATAATTTCCACTTCGAAAGCTAAGATGATTCTGGAAGAAAAAAAAAGGCAATATTAAAATACACAGAACTCATTGCCATGTTTATGGGACCAGTGTGAGAGGTCTTGTGCTTTGTGGCATGGTGCATTATTGTGTTGATATTATGAGATGGGTAAATTATTTCCATGAAATGTTCCATGTGGTCATTGACAATGGCTTTCAAGGAAGTTGCCAAATGTGTACCAAGAAAACATTTCCCACTGCATTACACCACCTCCACCAGCCTGACAGCAAGTTCTGTCTTTACTATCGATCAGATCATGCAATAATTCTGTAATCATTGTGCAAGTGTCCAGTGAGCTCGCTGTAGAACCCAGGTTTCTGTTGATGGTTAAAAGAAGTGCACACCGATGTGCTTTGGTGTGAGAAGTGCCAGCTCAGTAGTTAAGTAGTTGGACTACTGTGGGATTAAATCCCAGGACCACCAAGCTGCCACTGCTGGGCGATTGAGCAAGGCCTTTAACCGTTACATGCCCAGTTGTATAAATGACATAAATGTCGCTCTGGATAAGTGTGTCTGCCAAATGCTGTAAATGTGAGACAATGAGTTCTGCAGCGTTGTTCTCACCATGGTTCCTACTAGTTTCAACCAGCTGACTTACTGTATGTTTTTGTTCGTTTGTTTCTCACACCATTCTGTATAGATCTTAAAGACTGTTGTGTAAGTACATTAAAGGAGGTGAAATACTCAAACCATTCTGGCTGGCATTAACATGTCACGGTCAAAGGCATTCAGATCAGATTTGCTGAATTGCATGAATTATATTTATTTATTTATACATATCACAGTTTCTTAATTTTGGAGTTTTTGAACAAAGAATAGGGCCATAAATTTCCCTAATGCATGTTCTTTAAGTAAAGCTATCTAGAAGGTGGATCTACAAGCTCTTTTCAGAATATGTATGTTAAAAGGAAGTAGTTTACTGTGATGATAAATGATTATGTTAACTGATTGGTCAGATATGCTTGGGCAGGATCAAAAGAAATGGCTTTTGGCTAGGTCAGGATAATGGACTAATGCTTTTTAAACATATTATTTGTTGTATATTATATGAATATCTATTTAGTGCTAAAATCTATTAATCTATGTATTGTAAATTTCCACTAATTAGCTACTGTAGGTATATTAAAAAGCATCCGAAAATGTATAATTCCCAAATGATCACGAACACAACAATCCTCATGCATACAAACACAACACTCACTCTCACTCAGTCATTTTCTACCGCTTATCCGAAACTACCTCGGGTCATGGGTCTATCTCAGGCGTCATCGGGCATCAAGGCAGGATACACCCTGGACGGAGTGCCAACCCATCACAGGGCACACACACTCTTATTCACTCACACAATCACACACTACGGACAATTTTCCAGAGATGCCAATCAACCTACCATGCATGTCTTTGGACCGCGGGAGGAAACCGGAGTACCCGGAGGAAACCCCCGAGGCACGGGGAGAACATGGAAACTCCACACACACAAGGCGGAGGCGGGAATCGAACCCCCAACCCTGGAGGTGTGAGGCGAACATGTTAATCACTAAGCCACCGTGCCCCCCACAAACACAACAGACTTCTGCTATTAAGTGAGCGTAAACATAACTAAAGTAGTATAAAGTGCAAACACAAGAAACACAACACCTTGACACATGAAACACAACACCTTCACCAAGCCACTTTTACCCCAACCAGTACCAGAATCAATAACCTGCAATTTTAGGAACGCTGAAACATTACTTGCACGTTTCCAACACAGTGTATGTAAATCGTTTGCCGAAAGCTCAGGAAACCCTTAAATATTTGGCTCTGTTTTCAGCCTGTTACTAGCTTTAAAAACTGGCATAAATGAGGGGTTCGTTCTGTTAAATGTTGTTTCCTGCTTCAGGATTAAAATAATACCCATGTGGTTCTTGAGATGTTAAGGGTCAAAGCTCAACCTATAAATGTTAGTGGTTTTATTAAAGGGTGGTAAAACACGATTTCACTTTTCTAACTTTAGCTAGTGTGTAATGTTCCTGTTTGAGCATAAACAACATCTGCAAAGTTACAACGTTCAAAGTTTTAAGCAAAGGGAGATATTTGCTTTTAAAGAAATCCATTTCTAAGGACTACAGCAAACGGCCGGTAAGGACTACACGACATTCCTCCAGGGTTGCTGACGTCACTAACCCCGATATTTACATAAACCCCTCCTCCGTGAATATTACATAAGGGGGGCGTGGCCATTTTATATTGCTGTGGAGAAGAGTTGTTGTGGTATAGTTAGTAGGCTGGAGTGTTGTTGCCACGATGCCGACGAAACGCTGTTATTTTCATCTGGATTGCAGGTCCACTTTGTTCAGCCTTCCTAGGGACGGGGAAGTTAGGGATCAATGGTTAAAATTTATTTTTAACTCGGCCCGTCATAATTATTACCCAAATCTCGCTCTCTGTGCTGCACATTTTACGGAGGAAAGCTTCCGCAATCTTCGCGAGTTCAATGCAGGATTCGCCCAACGGCTTGTCCTGAAAGATGGAGCAGTTCCAACTTTAAAAACAGAAGCTGTTTACGGGCCACAACCTGTAAGTATGATTTATTATATTCATTGTTTATAATACCACCAAAGCACAGACTACTGGTAAAGGTAAGGGGCGTGACGTTTCCGAAAAACGCGCACTAGGCGGTTAGCGAATCACAACACACTGGGCCAGCTAACCAATCAAAGCCCAATGCTATTTTTGAGGGACTGGCTTCATAGACCCCGGAAGCCATCAGACCGTTTTACAAGGAGGGACAGAGCAGTGTAGAATAAAGGGAAAATATATGAAAAATAATGCATTTTTTTAAAAAACGAAGCATGAACACATGTTACAGTGCACCGCACAAACACAATCAAGCCTTCGAAAAAACGTGTTTTACCACCCCTTTAATCCCTGACCTAGATCAGGAATCGATACAGACTAATTGAAACATACTGTATGGGCATGACCATGGACGTTAATATGGAGTTGGCCCCCTTTGTGGGTATAACAGCCTCCACTCTTCTGAAATCTTTCTATAAGATTTTAAAGTATGTCTGGGGTATTTTTGCCCATTCGGTTAAAAAGCATTTGTGTGGTCAGGTGCTGATGTTGGAAGACAAGGCCTGGCTCGCAAATGACATACCATTTCGTCTCAAGGTATTCAGTCACCGGAGCTCCCCAAACTATACTTGTCAAACTGTGTACTTATGGACTTTGTTCCTGCTGGAACAGGAAAGGATCTTTCCCCAAATTGTTGCCACAAATTTGGAAGCATTCAATTTAATATTATGTAATTTAATATATGTCTTTGCATTCTGTAACATTAAGATTACCCTTCACTGGAAGTAAGAGTTCTAGCGACAACCCTGGAAAAACAGCTGCAGACCATTATCCCTGCACTGGATAATTTACTGTTGGCTCTATGCATTCAGGTTCAAGACAGTTCCCTGGTGTCCATCAAACCCGGATTTGTCCATCAGACTGCCGGATACTGAAGTGTGATTCATCAGAGGCCACTGTTCAGTCCAGTGGTGTCATGATTTACCAGTCCAGTTGATGCTTGCCATTGCACATAGCGATTTTAGGCTTATGTGCAGCTGTTCAGCCATGGAAACCCATTTTATGAAGCACTTGAGCACTTGGCAGTCTCACACATTGAGTTTGCATGACTTACTTCTTTGTGGCTTATCTGCTGTACAGTATATCCTCAATGCTTTCATTTCACAATAATGACACAATTGACTGGGGCAGATCTAGAGTTCTTATCTGTAGAGATTGCATGGTTGCTTCATTGATTTTTCCTTAATTTTATGTGGCTGAAATAAATGAACTCTTAGGGTGTCTTAGGGGTGTCCATATAATTCTGGCCATATAGTGCACACACATATATATATATATATATATATATATATATATATATATATATATATATATATATATAATATATATATATATATATATATATAATATATATATATATATATATATGTGTGTGTGTGTGTGTGTGTATATATATATATACATACATACATACATACATACATACATACATACATACATACATACATATATATTATATATAATATATAACATATGTGTGTGTATGTATATGTATATATTCTGTATATATTATTTAACATTTAGTCATTCATTATGTCTTTTTCTTTGTCTTTGTCTCTCTGTATCTCTCTCTCTCTCTCTCTCTCTGTCTCTCTGTCTCTCTCTCTCTCTCTCTCTCTCTCTCTCTCTGTCTCTCTCTCTCTCTCTCTCTCTGTCTCTCTCTCTCTCTCTCTCTGTCTCTCTCTCTCTCTCTGTCTCTCAGTTGTGGAGCTGTTGTCAGCAGACAGCACCAAGGCCAGCTGCTGGCAGAACCATAAGCTGCGGCAACACGAGGAGCAGTGGAAAGAGGACGACTGCACGTTCTGCCAGTGCGTGGACGGCGAGACGCACTGCACAGCCATGGTGTGCAAACAAAGCTGCCATAACCCTGTCAAGATCCCTGGCGAGTGTTGCCCTTTCTGTGAGGGTAGGAACACATTAACACACACGCACATAAAAACAGACAAGTTCTTAGGTCACTTTTATTGTAAACACACACTAACACACACATACACACAATTTATTATTCACACTCAGTCTAACCAAAATTCCCAAATGCAAACACGCTTTCTCCCACTTCCTGCCGTGAGGAAAAATGTCTCAACAACTAATCATAAAGCCACTCAGAGTACGCTAACTATTTACACATTTTAAATGTCTGCTGGCTCATAACAGTTGCATGACCACACGCAGCCAGTGAGAATGTGTTTTTACCAGTCAAACTGCATGCTTAATTGTGCAGAACAGACTTCCACTGCAAAAAAAAAAAAAGATTTCCCTTCAGATAACATTATAAACTACACATTTAAAGCAAAGCCCTGGTGAGGGGTTTATTCTGATTGGTCAGAAAGTGTTGATTGGTCACAAGCATTGTGTTATCTTTGTATAGCAACACTAACACAGTAATAGTAATATACACTAACCAATAAAACAGATTAATGAATTGCATGTAAACATTGATCAAGCGTCTTTTTTGTTTTATTTTAAATGGGTCTGAGCATGAGGTATACAAATAAATTGAATTAAATTACTCCTAGGGGGCACGGTGGCTTAGTGGTTAGCACGTTTACCTCACACCTCCAGGGTTGTGGGTTTGATTCCCGCCTCCGCCTTGTGTGTGTGGAGTTTGCATGTTCTCCCCGTGCCTCGGGGGTTTCCTCCGGGTACTCCGGTTTACTCCCCTGGTCCAAAGACATGCATGGTAGGTTGATTGACATCTCTGGAAAATTGTCCGGAGTGAATGAGAGTGTGTGTGTGCCCTGTGATGGGTTGGCACTCCGTCCAGGGTGTATCCTGCCTTGATGCCCGATGACGCCTGAGATAGGCACAGGCTCCCCGTGACCCGAGGTAGTTCGGATAAGCGGTAGAAAACGAACGAACGAACGAAATTACTCCTAGATGTGCTGCTGTTATAAAACAATTAACTTCAAGATGGTAATTGCCTTTTTTCGCACTCCACAGAATCATTAATTATTGTCACTAGAGTATATCCGTTCACGTCTGTGAGGTCAAAGCATTCCATCAACACCACAGAACTATATATAGCAGAGAAACACTGCCTGGGTTGCATGTTTCTCTGTCATATGCTTTCATATGCATCTCAAGGTAGAGAAGAAAATAGCAGGATTTAGAACAGAAGAATATGGTGGATGAAGCATCATCAGGAAATGTGGAATTGGACTTTGTACAAAAACATGACAATTGGGCTCAATTTCAGTGTTTTTAGTGTTGTTAGTCTTGCTCGTGTGAAATAAAGATGGCCCCGATATGTAATAAAATAAGTGGTCTTGCCATATGTTGGGCTTAAAGATGTTAGTGTTTCACAGGTAATATGTGTCCTGCCACAAGAATAGTGCTTGAATAACCCTTGTATTTTCCTCGGGTCTATCTGACCCTGCTGGAAGGTTTAATGAAAGTTTAATGTGTCATATGTGGGTTTTCTTCCACATATTTGCCTGAAATTTACCAGGATTGTTCCACACCCACACCCACACCCACACACACACACACACACACACACACACACACAAATGTACCAAATGTAAGGCTGATCACACAGAATGGTGATAATTGTATAATTTTTGATTTATAAGCATTCAAGTCAATTTGACCTGTAAAAAACAAGTTTTATTATTTGCTGACATTAAAAATGGTCAAAATGGTTTCAAAACAATCTCCTGGCTTTGAAATAGACCAGCCTGTCATTGTGCATCAACTTTTGTGCCTCTATAGTGAAAATAATTCTAAATTTCTGTTTAGTTTTTTTTTTTACTAAAAAATGAGGCATTTTTGTATATAAATAAGGTTTATTATACCAAATATTTTTTTTTTTTTGCAAAATATATGTTAATATGTTGGAAACAAGTTAGACTAAAAAGGTGGGGGGAAAATGGCTATCATATATACTTCATTTTTTTTAATATGATTAAAAACGCTCCTAATTTGCATAGGAATTCAGGTAAGGAAAACAGGAAGGTTAATGACCAACACATTGGCCAAGCTTTAGGGGAAAAACCCTTTCATGTTGGGGTCAGTTGAAGAATATATATCTCTCTCTCTGTGTGTGTGTGTGTGTGTGTGTGTGTGTGTGTGTGTGTGTGTGTGTGTGTGTGTGTGTGTGTGTGTGTGTGTATAGGTGTGCTTAGGCAAATTTAGTGAACATTGACAACACAACCACACATTTATTTGCACATTCAAATGACAATGAATAAAAAACAGTGACACAGTAGTGAATGGAGCAGTCAACATATTCTTCGTCAAAATTCTTACCTCATGTCTTTGTACTTTACCTGTTCTCTCGCTTTCTCGCTTCTCCTTCACAAGCTTACTAAGCATATTTTATTTTTACATGTCTTCTTCTCACCACTCTGTCTCCTGGCGCTACCATTGTTTGTTCAGACTTCACGGCATTTAAAGGTGTCTCTTTTTATACATAGCAACATTTTGAGAGGTCTGGGCACAGAGCATGGCAGCTTGGGCTTAGAAGTATATAATGCAGTGTTGGTTGTGATTTTATGTGGTAAAAGTTATTTCAGGGATTTTAGAAGTATTGAGATTTATACAGATGTACTGTAAATAAGAAATTATGTAGGTACACAACATGACTGAAATGTTCTCTTTCATTTAAGTTCCCGTTAACGGAAATATCGAAAACACCAAGTTTTTAGCACATTAGCATACTGGCTAGCTAGCTTAGCTGATTTGTACATTCCTTTTAAAGGCAATTCCAGTAACTTTTTTGGTGACCTGACTTCCTTTTCATTTTTATTTGATGAGCTTTCTAATTTTAATCCTAAATTATATTCCTGAAAAGAACCATTTGTCACGATTATTCTTTTAGAGTCTGTGTATGTTTGAGAGTTTTTTTCTTGTACTAGAATTTGAACTAAAGCTCTTACACATGCATTGAAAATTGGAGAAGGTTTCCTTCTGTAATGTCCTGCAACATCCTGCTGTCACAATTCCAGCCTTCCAGACTTCTGGCTTAGAGAGTGTTAGGAACAGTTGGAACTACATTTAGCATGAACGGCAAATAAGGCAGGCAAATTAGTCTGATTTTGATGTAGCTCATGATTTCTGTAGCTCTGGTTAATCTAAATGCACAAAAGTGCTGTGTAATCCTTTTAAGGTAACTGCATGTGTAATGTCTCACCTTTCTATAGAGTGGTAGTGATCCAGTGGCACCAGCATGCATGTTTCTCCTCACAACTCATTAAAACATGCCTGCAGGCATTCCTTAGACTGCACAAGCTTTGCTCTTTATAGGTCGAACCTTCCAAATGGAACCCAACCTGCCTTCTTTAACAGGAGAATATTGTTCTAAGTGAACATAATTAGTAACAGCTCCTTTTGGTTCTCTGTCTGCCAGCATGGAGAGGCATTAGTGGGTTACACACGTGCCATCACAGCGAGCGCTGCCCGCGGAAACCACCCCTTAAGCTGAGGGTCTCGTTTTGACATCATCTAAATACCAACAGATGTGATGTCAGTGGTTTGGGGGGGAGAGACGACTGTAAAATTTGAACTACTGTGAGAGGCCGGTTCATTCCTCAAAGTTTCCAGATAAGGAGAATCACTGTGAGATAATCACGTCTGCGTTTATCTGTAATCACTAAAACCTGGAGAGTGCTGCTGCCAGTGATGTTAGCGTTTAAGCATGAATCTTATCACAGAATTGACATTTTGAAATGTATTCACATTCAACAGACAGCTGAGACTGTGATAAGTGTTGCTGCCTGGAAATGACAAAATTGGCCATGTGAAACAGTTTGGTGATTTTTTTTTTTATTACCAGCACTCACTCTCACTCACTCATTTTCTACCAATTATCCGAACTACCTCGGGCCACGGGGAGCCTGTGCCTACAGTATCTCAGGCATCAAGGCAGGATACACCCTGGACGGAGTGCCAACCCATCGCAGGGCACACACACACTCTCATTCACTCACGCAATCACACACTACGGACAATTTTCCAGAGATGCCAATCAACCTACCATGCATGTCTTTGGACCGGCGGAGGAAACCAGAGTACCCGGAGGAAACCCCCGAGGCACGGGGAGAACATGCAAACTCCACACACACAAGGCGGAGGTGGGAATCGAACCCCCAACCCTGGAGGTGTGAGGCGAACGTGCTAATCACTAAGCCACCGTGCCCCCCTAGTACCAGCAATACTACTAAAAGTAAAAATGTGATTACTGGCATAGACAGAAATAGTTTTACTGTATGCCAAGACTATATGGTAATACTATACTCTATGGTATACAGCAAGACTCTTTCTTTTCTGGCACCAAAGTGGTGGAATGAACTTCCCATAGAACTTTTGAACATTTAAGTCACTGGCCATCTTCAAACGACAGGTGAAGACCTACCTCTTCCTGAAACACATATTTTCCCTGTTTGTTTTGGGTGTATATTAAAATGAACAATACCTAAGTCTGTAACCTAGAGAATCAGTGTTAATGTATTCATTGATAATGAATTCAAAGAACGTTTGTATGTCAATCTGGTTAAGTGTGTCTGCCAAATGCTGTCAATCTAAATGTTTATTGGAACCTCTAAATTAAATTACATACTGTCACTTAGCCTGAGCTTTGTCTAAAATGCTATTTTTACAGCACTTGATCTCTTCCATCTTTCCATTTACTACCCAAGCTTGCCTTCTATCTCAGATTTTGCATAAACTTGTCAACCAACATTTTTTTTTTCTCTTTATACAGTACGAATGAATAACAAACCAGTGATGTATTTCAGTCAGGTGTCAGGAAGCATCTAAGTAAAGAATCAACACTGACTATGTTTCTGTTCTGGTGCTGGTAAATATTAGCACAGCATTTGGCACTTTGATTTTAATAGACGGTCTTAAAAATAATTTCAAGTTCGTGTCTGGTTTGGAATTTATTTCACAGACAGCGACCACTTTGTTAGCCAACATGGAAAGTTTTCAGAGCCTAAAAAGCTCTTAGGTCCACTGTTATTTTGCCTTTAGCTCCAGTGCCTTTTACGTTGGTGTTCACTTTTACAGTGATGGTGCATCATTATATTAATCAGTTCTTCCAGATTCAGATGTTCAACTATGTAAAATGGAAGAATGAGTAAAAGCCATATTTATTATTTTATCTGTTTATATATGTACTACATTAGAAAAAGCTAATGAATGTCCATCATATTTTAATATAATAATAATAATAAAAACTATTCATCAAATCATTTTAAAGGACATTCATCAAATCATTTTGTGTACTGTCTAAATGCAAAGATCTTTAATACAGAAGCATGAGTAAGTGTTTTTTCACATTATGTTCTTTCAGAGCCTTCGTATGAGACTGTGAGCCCATTACTGTGTCCCCCACTTGAAAACTGCTCTCTGTCAGGACATGAATGTCTTTTTGGATTTGAGCAGGATCACAATGGCTGTCTTCTCTGCCAGTGTCTAGCCAGTAAGTAAACGCCTGACCTTCCATATGCCACCTAGGCTTTCTTTATCAAATCATATGCATGGTCTGATCTCTGCTTTGACGTCAATATTTATACTAAATGGCTAAAGTATGTGGACTTCTGCACATCACACACATATGAGGCTGTTTCTCAAATTGTGCTACAAAGTTGTAGAGCACAATTGTATAATATGCCTTTATATGCTTTTGCATTAAGAATATCCTTTCACTGGATTTAAGAGGCCCAACCATGTTCCTGCAAACTGAGGTTTATGGTTGGAAGACGTTTTTAGTGTCCTACACAGAATCATGACCTAAACCCCACTAAACACCTTTGCGATGAACTGGACCCCAGACTTCCTGACCTAAACCCCACTAAACAGCTTTGCGATGAACTGGACCCCAGACTTCCTGAACAAACATCACTATTCTCTTGTAGTTGAATGAGCACAACTACAGCTACACTGTAGGATTTACTGCAAAGCCTTCCCCCAAGAGTGGAGGTTAATATAAGAGTAAAGGAGGGACTACATCTGGAATTAAATGATCAAAAAGCACGTATGAGTTGTATGGTCAGGTGTCCACAAACATGTGCAGTTAAGTTATACTGTATATAGGACATATCCAAAGTAAATGATCTCAATTTCAGTAGATAGATAGATAGATCTGTTAGATAGTGTCCAGAAAAGTAGAACAAATAAGATATAGTTGCATCTAAGCTTCTTTCCTTATACTTGTTTACTCCTCCCAATTCTTTGCAGAATGCCCCCGTGTCCTGGTATTTAAGCCCACTGTTTGAGTCTGTGGGTTCCTTTTTTGATTTTTATCTGCTATTCCAAATGATTCCACAAGTTTATTTAATAGAATTGGTGTCCAGTGATTTTATAAGCCAGTCAATGTGTCGGTAGTGATTCATCATGCTCCTGAAGCCCAGAGCATCCTATAGTTATTACCCTGGAGTGCTGTATTGCACTCTGCTTAGACACAAAGCACACCAGCTAACCTTAGAGTCAACAGAAAATTATCATACATTGGTTTTTATAGGGGGTCACTGTGGCTTAGTGGTTAGCACGTTCGCCTCACACCTCCAGGGTTGGGGGTTCGATTCCCGCCTCCGGCATTGTGTGTGTGGAGTTTGCATGTTCTCCCCGTGGCTCGGGGATTTCCTCCGGGTACTCCGGTTTCCTCCCCCGGTCCAAAGACATGCATGGTAGGTTGATTGGCATCTCTGGAAAATTGTCCGTAGTGTGTGATTGCGTGAGTGAATGAGAGTGTGTGTGTGCCCTGTGATGGGTTGGCACTCCGTCCAGGGTGTATCCTGCCTTGATGTCCGATGACGCCTGAGATAGGCACAGGCTCCCCGTGACCCGAGGTAGTTCCGATAAGTGGTAAAAAAATGAGTGAGCGTGAGACAGAGAGAGTGAGTGGTTTAGATAATAATTATATTAAGGCTCTGCTTTAGGAAGATATGACACATTTTTATCTGATTATCTATGTAAACCTGTCAGATTATACACACCATTAAGAAACATTAAGTGCCATTGTCTTTTTTTTTGTTGTTGTTGTTGTTTCAGACAACTCTTGCCCTAATCTGTCCGGCTACTGCAACAAGCAGTGCCCCATGGGATTTAAGAAGGATGACCGTGGTTGTAAAGTATGTGAATGCAGCACACCCTCTGAGTGCAGACCTTTGACCTGCAGAAAGACCTGCCCATATGGCTATGTGTAAGTCCACTGCTGCTTTAAATTGTTCGATATGTTTTCCTCTATCTCTAACCAAATGACCATAAGATCACTTGTGCGGGGTTTTGTCCCAAATAAATACCCTAAAGATTGCACAGTGTATGCCCAAGTATTACCCTTACATTTACATTTACAGCATTTTGCAGATGCCCTTATCCAAAGTGACTTACATTTATTTCATTAACACAACTGAATCGTTGAGGGTTAAGGGTTAAGAGCCTTGCTTAAAACTCATAAACCTTTTAATTAACAGTCCAGTGCTTTAACCACTGAGCACCCACTTCCCTTCATTACCTGATTTTACTTAGATAACATAGACTTGTACCTGAAATGTTCTTCTGTAACCTGATGCTCATACTGAACACTCTTCCAACATATTAATTTCTGTCTGACTTTATAGTACACATTCGCAGTACAGAGATGATTTAGATCCGAACTCTCCGGTGTCACCCAGAAAAGGATGTGTTCCCTTATGAGTCTGTTTCCTCTCAAGGTTTCTTCCTTATGTTATATAAGGGAGTTTTCTGAACAATTTAGAGTGTAATCCTCTAAACCCACTTGTACTGTTTAACCTTACTCTTTTAAAACTGTATACTGTAATGATATACATGTAGTCCCATTTTGAGTCTGCTTCCTTTCAAGGTTTCTTAATCATGATGTCTTGTGGATTTTTCTCTACTACCCACAGATACTTCACTTCTTAATTTCATTAAGCATCTCTGTGTTTCATAACAACAATCATTTATAATCATTACCTGATTCAGTGAAAGTCTTCCTCTTCTGAAGATGGGAATGATGGGGTATTCACCGAGTGCCAGTGACTGCCTCAGGGGAGAATACAAGCAGGAAGCACAGGCTTTATCCCACACTGAGATGCAGTTTTCTGGGAATCCTTTAATAAACCAGAGTACATTTATCCTTCTGTCCAGCTGTCTCTCCCTCTTATATATTTATACTGGCCCATGAAGAGACAAGGCTCTGCTTTGAATATGTTTGTTGTTTTGGGGTTTCATACGTTTGATGCTTCGGTGACTTCTCCAAAAATGATAAATGAGACCACACGTAGTTGGAAATGATTGCTATAAAAAGACTGTTGGTAATTCTTTTGCCTAACAATTCAGAAAATGGGCAGTGGAAGGTCATTACTGCTTCATCTGCCTGTTGCATGCTGATTGCAAATGGTCCAGTGCTGGCTCACACTTAATGATTCGTTTAGCTCACGTACCAACATGAAATCCAGAATCTGAATCAAACTGCTAAAACAATTCCATAATTCATCCTTGACCAGACAGTGTGTCAGAGCAAAGCTTGCAGCTTAGCACTTGTGCATATTGCTTGCATTTGGGTCATTTGCCCAGATACCAAATGCCATTGGAAAAAACCTGAACTATGGCTGCTTACTATTTGGCACTAAATACAATTGTAATTGACTCAACAGGCCCTAAGCATGTACCTAAGCAACACCGAATCTCCTGCTTTCTGGAAAGAAGAGACTCAATAGCATGACTTTGACAGTATTTGACCCGAGATTCTCTGCTTTCTGGGAAGAAGAGCCTCATTAGCATGACTTTTACAGTACGGTCCAAGTGAAAAATGTAAGGCCTAGTGTGATCACAGTGTGCATAGGGCAGGTTGTTTGAACGAAACATTTGGCACAGTGCAGTACCCCGGGCTTCTGAACAATAGGGGACTTAAATCGTTTCCCCTTCTCAGTGGAACTAAAATATCATCTGATCTGACAGGCTGTAACGAGGCTATTGGAAGAGGCACGGTGGAATTTGTCAAGCCAGCTATAGTCCCTGGTGAAATTCCACAGCCCGACTTTAAACAAAGCCCATTTTGAAAGGTCACAGGACAACCTGTGTTTGTACACCGTGAGTTTCCACCGTCCATTGACTTAATACACACAATTCTGCTGTTTCAGCAAGAGAGCAAAATCTCACTGCTACCGCACCGACCTGTTTATAGTGTACAAATTGGTGATAATCATCATGTGGTAGCCTAGTGGTTAAGGTGTTGGGCTACCAATCGGAAGGTTGTGAGTTCGTTTGGTAGCCTAGTGGTCAAGGTGTTGGGCTACCAATCGGAAGGTTGTGACTTCGATTCCTACGTCCACCAAGCTGCCATTGCTGGGCCCCTGAGCAAGGCCCATAATCTGTTAAGGTGTTGGGCTACCAATCGTAAGATTGTGAGTTTGTTTGGTAGCCTAGTGGTTAAGGTGTTGGGCTACCAATCGGAAGGTTGTGAGTTCGTTTGGTAGCCTAGTGGATAAGGTGTTGGGCTACCAATCGGAAGGTTGTGAGTTTGTTTCGTAGCCTAGTGGATAAGGTGTTGGGATACCAATCGGAAGGTTGTGACTTCGATTCCTACGTCCACCAAGCTGCCATTGCTGGGCCCCTGAGCAAGGCCCATAACCCTCAATTGCTCGGTTATACAAAAAAATGAGATAAAAATGTAAGTGGCCCTGGATAAGGGCGTCTGCTAAATGCTGTAAATGTAAATCATGAATGTGAGGAAGCAACACGTAACATAATTAATCCAGACTTTCCAAGATATAAAGGAATCAGTGGGCAATGTATAAAAATAAAGGGAAGATTCCCTCACCTCTGCATAGGATAATCAGGTCAGAAAACGAATGGATGAATTAACCAAATGAGTGACAGATTTGTTAGTATCATATAGAATCAGGTCAGACACGCACAAAAAATGTTACTGCATCTTAAAGCTGTGTTTCTTTGCACAAATGTTACACACCAGAATAGACATTTTCTTATCAGAAACTGTAAGAAATCGTTGAATCGCATAGTTAAGAGAAGTGCAGAGACTTTGTGTGTGCTTTGTTAGTAATGGAATTGTGTGTGCACCACATGGATCTTGCAAAATTTGGGGTGCTGCTTTTATCTGGACTCTTCAAAGAGAAGTAATATAGTAGGGAAGAAAGCAAAACCATATGCCCTGGTGTTTCTGGGCTTGACCATCTGGCTTTGTGGTCTTTACAGTGTACCTTTCATAATTAGCGACTGGGAAAGAGGGCGTTGTGTTGTTGACTTGTATTCCCATGTACACAGATTGCTCAGGGGGATTCTTAAAGGAAGGAGCAATAGGAATGGGTGAAGCTATGAACATATACTGTATGTAAGCATTATCATAACTCTAAACTCGGTGTAAGATTTTTGTTGTTGCGTCCGGACCTCCATGACTATTTGGTTTATAGTTGGCTTGGTTTGCTAAGGTCCTAGGCCTCGTAACATAACACTTCTGCTGGCAGTTTAGGATCATTTTTAGCTTTCAGGGGGCAATTAGGATGTAAGAAAAAAGTGAGTGCTTGTGACGAAAGGCAACTAAAGAATAAACCTAAAGGAGTAGAGGAGTGTTCAGATTTTGTTCTCATTTATTAATTTAAATATATATATATATATAAAAAACCCTTCCATTAGCTGAGGTTCCTCAACCTCAGCTACGTACATCCTTCAAGTTTAAAACTGATTTCAATTTGAGCTAAAAACAAAAAAAAAACACAGTTTGAATTTTTTGTTTGTATCTGCCTACAATAATTTCTAATTAATCTACTTGGTTCTGATTCTCAAAATATAAACCACGTAGAAGCCTAAGCTAAACCATCCTCACCCTGACCAAGGAGAAAATGAATGAACGCAGAATGTTCTTATACAGTATAATGGATGTGGTCTATGTCTCACATTGTTTGTCCTGTCTGCAGGAAATCAAAATAGTCCCTCTTGCGTGACTTATTTTGTTGCATCTCATGGAACCCCAGTCCAGATGTGCACACCTCTAGTCTCAACCAGATGTCCTGTGAACGTTTCTTGCAAGCTTTCTTTAAAAAGCAACCTAGAATAACGTGTCTCCTGTTCGTATCTTGTATTTATATCATTTAGAACAAGCTAGAAAATAGTCCTCAACCTAGAATGTTTAGTTAAGTAACTGTCTTTATCTGTGAGCACTAAGCAAGCTGGTGACTAATGCTAGCTTCCTACCTTGCGTGATAGTACGATTGTATTTCCACAGGAGAAATAAACATGGCTGTGAGATGTGTCGCTGCATTAAGTGTCCGCCCTTCACATGCGACAAGCAGTGCAGCGACGGCTATATGCAGAACAGAAAAGGCTGCCACATCTGCCTCTGCAAAGGTAAGTGAGTGGTCAAAACATTTACGTTACGTACATTATTAAGTGTTATTCGAAGATGTTGAAGGAATACAGGGGAACACGGTGGCTTAGTGGTTAGCACGTTCGCCTCACACCTCCAGGGTTGGGGGTTCGATTCCCGCCTCCACCTTGTGTGTGTGGAGTTTGCATGTTCTCCCCGGTGCCTCGGGGGTTTCCTCCGGGTACTCCGGTTTCCTCCCCCGGTCCAAAGATGGTAGGTTGATTGGCATCTCTGGAAAATTGTCCGTGATTGCGTGAGTGAATGAGAGTGTGTGTGCCCTGCGATGGGTTGGCACTCCGTCCAGGGTGTATCCTGCCTTGATGCCCGATGACGCCTGAGATAGGCACAGGCTCCCCGTGACCCGAGGTAGTTCGGATAAGCAGTAGAAGATGAATGAATGAGTGAGTGAAGGAATACATGACATTAAGCATGCTGTAAAGTAAGGAGAACTCCCTGATGTGTGTCTTTTGACTCAAATTATATTGTATATTACATACAGGATTAATGTAGAGGGCATTTTGAATCCCCTCTCAAGAGAAAAACGAGCCCATTCGTCTTTAACGCATGATCTATAGATGTCAGTTAAAGTAAAGATTGAATGAATTGAGATTGAATTTGAGTTTTTTTAATGCACATGGGTTTTGCTGATGGCCATAATGCAGCAAATAGTCATTTTCTGGTCACGGTATTGTGTAAGCCTCGTGTCTACAGTTGCAATGAGTTGTGTGATGTATAATAGATTTGCGTCACAGTGGCAGATACAATATAGAGATGAATATTTTTCTTTCAAAGTACACTTAAAAATCTTTCAATCTTTCACATCCTTCCAGTTCCTCAGTGAGAAATTGAGCTCGGGACTGGAACGATGACTGGCTCTTTTCAGCCAACACCATTAAAGCGTTTTTTTTTTTTAACTAAAAGGATGAATGAAAACAGCTCCACGTTCATGAAGATTTAATATAAAGTGCCTTTTAACAGTGCCGGCTTGAGATGATTTATTCTTATGAGTTAATTTTTGAAATGCTTCACTTTAGGATATACCCAGGGGTTTCTTTTAAGTGTAGACTTGAAGAGCACATCTTGAGTTGTTGAACTCTATCTTGAAACATCTGGATCAGTTCCCTGTCCTTTCTTCCTGTTAATAAATAAATGACTATTCTAGGACATGAAACAAACAAACGCATATCCGGGCCAGGGACTTGGTTTACATGGCACCTTGTGTGCAAATAAATATTCTCAAAGTATGTGTCCTCTCAGTTGTATTAAAGATAAAGCATATTTTTGGTACATATTTTGGGTATATATCTTTTGTGCATATGTAATTTTGGTAATAGTAATTATTTTCAAACCCCTACTATGAATTCACTTGTTTCCCGGTGGTAACAAAGTTAAATAGAGCAAGAATCAAGTTTTCTTCTAAGCTCATGGCAGAAAAACATCATTCCTAAAATCCTCTTAAAATACTGTATTAATAATGAAAAATAAACAAGGGCACGGTGGCTTAGTGGTTAGCACATTTGCCTCACACCTCCAGGGTCGGGGTTCGATTCCCGCCTCTGCCTTGTGTGTGTGGAGTTCGCATGTTCTCCCCGTGCCTCGGGGGTTTCCTCCGGGTACTCCGGTTTCCTCCCCCGGTCCAAAGACATGCATGGTAGGTTGATTGGCATCTCTGGAAAATTGTCCATAGTGTGTGATTGCGTGAGTGAATGAGAGTGTGTGTGCCCTGCGATGGGTTGGCACTCCGTCCAGGGTGTATCCTGCCTCGATGCCCGATGGCGCCTGAGATAGGCACAGGCTCCCTGTGACCCGAGGTAGTTCGGATAAGCGGTAGAAAATGAGTGAATGAATGAATAAACAAGTAAAATATGTGTAATTTTTTCTTCAGAGAGTGAGCGTGTTAGCACTACCGCTTCAGTGCCAGCGAGCAGCCACTGTCTGACTGCGAATGGCCAGCAGTTTGAAGAGGGCGAGAGCTGGCATGACGGCTGCAGGGACTGTTACTGCCATGCTGGACGTGAGATGTGTGTCCTCATCTCCTGCCCCGCTCCCAGCTGTACAAACCCAGTGCTCAGGTCGCATCAGTGCTGTCCCAGCTGTGAGGGTATGTACAAACCAGAGCAAAAGGATTTCATTGGCGTCAGAATTATTTATTAGTGTAACGATGGATTTAGTGGAGTTTGGAGCCGAACACACAATAATAACGTGGCAGTTCTTGATATTTAGTGGTTTGCCTGACAGCAAAAGAAAAGATGGCTATTTGTTATTGCAAGCATTTCTGCCTTCCTGTCCTTAACATAACTATTTAATTTTCCTGTCTCTATGGCAGTGTAATTGAGTGTGTCCTTCAGGTTTTGGCTTAAAAAACATCTTTACTAAAAACCTTCTCTAAAAGCTGCAAAGAGATCAGAAATAATCTGTAAGTATCAGTGTTTTCTGATTTAATTTCTTTCAGCAATTTCTTAATTACTAGCGTAACTACAAATTACTGTAAATAAAATTTTTTTGCTGATTTCATAGATATAATCGTTGGCCTAAATGTATGAGATGATGATGTAGGAGAGGTGTAGTGCTTCTGTTTGCCATTCAATTTAACTCAAAGGTTTTCTTTACAAATGATATTAGCAGTAAAAGAAAAGTTAACATGAATTTCAGAGTTTCTTAGTATTTATGTGGCACTTAATGTCTACAAATTTGCGGAAAAACTTACAACACAATTAAATCCAATCCATTGGCATGTAAGTCTGAAAAATCTTCAGTGGAAAGGATAAGACTCAAAGAAAACCTGACCTCTTGTACGAAGTACTGTAGTTAACGTGATCACTAGGACAAGTTTGCTTACATTTAAACGGAAGAAGGCGGGAAAAAATAACGTGACATTTTCCAATTTCTTCTTTGTTGCATTAAATAAAGAAAATTCATCGTGTGTACATTTACAAAGCTTCCATGTACAGTGTTGTGTACTTACTATAATAGCTATAATATTACTTACTTGGTGTATATAATACTATAATAGTACTTACTTGGTGTGAATGAACGGTTACAACAACAACAGAGACACCGACGGTGATTGTTGCCGTAAAACTGGCAAATTTAAACAGGATGGTATTTATAAAATAATATATTAAAAATATTCTTATATTTCTTGCAGTAAACCTAAAAATTTCCGCATATTCTTGGTTCATGTACTCTGATATTAACAAGGATAAGATTTGCTGCCAAAACTGAGTTATATTAGAAAAAGGCCATTGTCAGTTAAAGGTGGGATGTACGTTGTTTGAGAAATGCTTCAGAAAACTGAGTCGGGCCAACTAACAAAACAAACGTGTAGCCAATGAGCAGAAAGGGGCGGGGCTTGTCAATATGCAGTGGAGAGAGTGTTCAGTGGGCATGTCTGACATTAGCAGAAAGCGGTTTTAACATTGACATGGCTGATAAAAACAAAAAGCGAAAAAAGGCTTACGATAAGACAAGTAGAACCCGTGTTAATATAGGATCAGCTTTCCAGCGCTGGAGAGAACTGAACGTCTTCCGCGTGAAACGGAGCTAAACCTTTCACGGTACAACACACAGTACTACAAAAACACATTTGTATTACCATAGTATTACTCATTGAGTTCATTTATTGATAAAATATAGCCTCGGCCAGCTGCCCCAACAGGTTCCGCCATAATAGTTGCCTGGGTTACGTATGTATGTGTGGGGCGGAGCTATCAAAACAGGGGTGACACCCATTTGGGTTAGGGGCGTGTTTGTTTAGGTGATTTCAAATGTCAACATTGGCTTTCAAACATCGTGCACCCCACCTTTAATCTCCAGCCAGACAATTTTTTTAGTCTGTATTCCTGCTAAAATCTGGCAACCTCTTGTAACAGAAATCTTCAGACATTTTGTTTTCTTGTGATGTTTTTTTTTATATGCAGCAAAGAAGAAACAGGGAAATGGCAAAAAGTTATACGTATACAAAGAAGGTTTCTAATTTTCGGTGTCTCCTCTGGAATTTTGGACTCACTGTAATTTTACAACATTACTAATTTCCACTCATGTTTATATTAAGCGGTAATACATTACTGGGCCATCATGCCATTGTGACACACAGTATAGGACATGATTAGATGTGCCATTCGAATTGAATTTTGTAGTTTGACGTATTTTAAGAAGTGCACAGAGTCTAAAATCTTGTTGACATCATGATCTCTGATGGTGCTCTGTAACTTCTCTTCTAAATCAGCTAGTTGCGAGCTACTTCTAGCTTCAATAAGTTCCCTGATGTGTTTATACATGTTTTATACCTAATTCTCCATTGCCTTAGATTTTCTGAGCAAAATAATGAATCACAAAGCAAACACGCCACACCTAGAAACTATGCCGGCAACTAACCGACCAGAAAGTGGTGGAATGAACCCCACCAAATCCAAACATCTCTCACCTGCCTTTAACCATTCTAAACTCCAATAGCATCCACCCCCAACAAAATACCAAAAAGCTACCTAGCACATGTTAAGGACTTTATTTTATTCTCACCATGCGATTTTTTGAGATATCATGCTAGAAGCTCGAGACTGTTCCTGTCTGGAAGTTTGTGTCTGAGGAAAGTTTCAAAAATGCTTGGCAAAAAAAAATGTTCAGGCTGGAAAAAGGCAAAGAATGCCAAGAGCCAAAATCTGAGTCAAAATAAATTAACACAACCCATTTACTTTAACAATACCTGGCAATAATTAAGAGTAGAACTTACTCTGTAATGTGCTTTATTAACTTTTTTAAGAACAACATAATTAAATATTTATTGTTAACTAACCACTATTCAATTCTCTGGGTTTGATTCAGAGGAGTTAGGCAGCGGGCGTCCTGAGGGAATGGACATGGTAGTTTGCCAAGCTCCTGGAGACGAACTTTATGTGGAAGGTGATACTTGGAACCTGGATGAATGCACTCGCTGTACCTGCAGGCAAGGCCGAGTGCTGTGTGACACAGAAGTATGCCCCCCTGCCCTCTGCCAGACACCAACCAGAACCAAAGGAACCTGCTGCCACAGCTGCCATGGTATCCTTCTAATCTGGAAACAATTCTAAGCTTTTTTTTTTTCTGTTTCTAAGACACCTTAAATGCATATAGTCTTCAGATAAGATGAAAGAACGCTGATTGTAAACAGATGATACCCTCACTTTAGAACTTCTCCTTTTCCCCAGTTGCACATTTATGCAGCAAATGAGAATGAAGGATGGTTTAAGTCCATCTGATGTACAGCAAGGGTCAGAAAGATAGAATTTTATTAGCATATTTCTGCAGGCAAGCAGTTTGATTGGTGAGAGGCAACGACTCACTACAGGGGCACTTTACTACGTACCCCAGACCAATAAATCCACCCGGGCCATACTGAATGCCTTTACATGGCCACCCTAGGGAAAGAATTGTGCAGGGTTGTTTCACTTTGTGATCTCCTTTGCCTAGTCAGTACCAATGTCCATGTGGTAAGAGGCACCGACCACATATCTGACTTGCGTGAGAACAATTTTCTACTTGTCATTTTTATAAAAGATCAAATACATCATAGATTCCTCATGAACTCATGTACATTCTGTGAAAAAAATATACTCATACGACTGATATGATTCGTACAGGACTAAAATCTCAGAGATGGTCCATTATCGTACCCCCACTCTCATAATACAGACTGTCAAACTTTGATCGTTGATCAAATGTCTGCAGCCACCTGGACCCCACTTTTTCATCACAGTGCAAGATGTAGCGTGTAGTGAAACCACTAATAGAACGATGACCAGGAATTTACAAATAAACTCGAGTCTTATCCAGGAACCCATAGCCTTCTATCATTACTATGTTAATAGAAAATGGAAACGAATCACTCATGTTTACTATGTACACTTTGTACAACTGTCTTGCAGACGAAAACGCCAACTTTCTTCCTGTCAATAACAGCCAACGAGAATATTGTACCTCGAGTGATGGGGACATACTCTTGGCTGGTGATTCATGGAAACCGAACGCCTGCACTAGTTGCATTTGCAACAATGGGACCATTCAGTGTTTCTCCCAGAGATGTCCAGCTGCCAGATGCAAGGTGCCAGTGCTTCGTAAGGGACAGTGCTGTCCACAGTGTCTGGGTAAGTCAATTCTGGCCTGAGGTGTAAACTGTTGATTATATGGTGTATACAGTACAAGAAATGCAATACAATTACTTGTGCCATGCTAGGTTATTGAAATGTCAATGAACAGAAGTCTAAAAGAGCAGTATGGATGACATTACTGTCTCCCGTGGCAGCCAGAGTGACTATAGCCAATCTTAACCATCTGGGAGCTCATGGTTTTTAGCACTTGAAATGTGTTACCTTGGCTTGTGACTGCAATTGATACGAACAGTTTTGCACTCAAGTCTCCATCTGTGAACAGTTGAAAACTTGTTGATAATAGATAATAAATGAATTTCTTAGTTACGCAAATTAACATTTTTAAAATAAAGCATGCCGTTTTAGAAGGGACTTATTATGTTGGCTTTGTAGAAGCCAACATTCTGTTTTCCTATTTAAGCTTAGACAAAAATTTATAAAATTTAATGCGGCCTAGGGCTTTCGAGCCACATGCACCAAATTCAGATATGTTGTAGATCCTGGTCTGAAGTTTGTTGCTATTACTTTTCTAAGCGATCCGAGTACCGGTACTTCCAGTACTAGGTCTCAAACTGGCCTTTTTTCCCATAGACTCCCATTATAAACTTTGGAGGTTTATAACTTGGCAAGATTTGGAACTATCTACACCAAACTCTGCCAGCTCCTTTAGGGTGATACTCTGAACAAACTTTTAAATTGGTGTACTTACTGGCCTTTCGGTTGTCCCGCAGCCCCGCCCCCAAAATATGTAAAATCAAAAAACTTTTTACAACATGGACATGTGACATATCAAAACACTCAGAACAATGAGGGGAACTTCCTCATGGGTATTCTGATGACATCATGTGACGTCACGTGATGTCACGTGAAAATCAAAAAATAGCACAACATGGATAAGTGACATATCAAAACAATCAGCCCAATGTGAGAAACTGCCTCAGGAGTATTTGGATGATGTCACATGCTTGTCTCTGCTTACCTCCAAATGTTTTGGCAACCTAGCTTTCTGTCCACTTGCCTCCAAAAGTAACAATAACCCTTATGTCCACTTGCCTCCAAAAAGCACTATACTTGCATCGTCAAAGCCAACATCAAAGTTTGTTGCGACAAACTTTACAAATCTAGTTTTATATTCGGATTCTCCGGTGTCACCCAGATTGACAGCAGCAGAGCAAAAGTTCAAAAAGAGGACAGCTAGCTGGTGGGTGCAAACTGGCAAATGATAAGATTGGAAGAAAATTAGGGTTAAAAAAGACTTAATGATATCTATAAAATGCAATTAATACTAGGTAATTATTATGTTTTAATAAAGGGCTCCTGTGTACAAAAATAATGGTAGAATAAGAAATTAAAATTATGTCCTAGTGCTAAGTGCTAAGTGTGTTAAAAGAACCTCCATGAGCAGCAGCATTAGAGTTTTAATTAACATTTGAAACGTTTTTTTTCCCCTCTCAGGGAGATTTTCCTCACCACTTCTCTAAGTTGCTCATTAGGGATAAATTGAAATAATATAAATTGAAACTCAGATTTCTGTAAAGCTGCTTTGTGACAATCTGACAGTCTACTGTTACAAGCACTATATACATACACGTGAAATAATTTCAGTCTGCCTGAAGCTAATGCATTATGTAACGTAATGTTAAAAAATAAAAATAAAAAAATTCAAGTTCACTGGTCATTCTTTAGGGTGCAGCTAATACAGGTGCCTCTTGGTGTAATATCTGTATGTTCAATTTCCTGATAAGAAAAGAAAAGTACACATTCTTTAACAAGTTCGCAAAAATGACACTGAATTGATTGGAGCTGAGTTATTTTATTTATTATTATTATTATTATTTAGTAGGAAAAAGTCGAGGCTTGGGCTGAATTCTTTCTAGTGCAAACTGTAGATTCACCAAGCCTATCGCTGCCTGTTATATCAGTTACTTTACAGAGTGAAACACCCTCTAGATCATATATGTCAAACTCAGGCCCGCGGGTGTAATTATATTTGGCCCGCGAGATCGTATCAAATGTGCATTACAGCTGGCTAGCCGCATGCTCCGCTAATACTACAAATCCCAGAATGCCTTGCCACTGTATTGATGCATAGTCACGAACAGCAAGCGCCCCTCATTCTCTGTTGACAGTCGTTAACAACCATGCTATAGTCACATCGGGCAACTCCACCCTCCGCAAAAATGGCCAAACGAAAGATGGACAATAGGAGCTTTCAAGACAGCTGGGAGGCAGATTATCTGTTCACGAGTATAAAGGACAGACCTGTTTGTCTTGTGTGCTAACGGAGCTAACGTGTCTGTAACCAAAGAATATAACATAAGAAGACACTAGTTGAAAAGTTGGATTTTCATTGAATGAAATGATTATTTTTGGTTGTTTTGTTGTTGGTTTTGAAAAAGATCCACTTTAAAAAGGAACTTAATGATACAGTGAGAGGCATCATTTATTTTATTTATTTAAATAAGAAATGAACACCACTGATGTGTCTTTTATTTCAAATTTAATTTCTTATGTGTTTGTAATATCAAGCTCTGGTTGTTCCAAATCAAGCAAAACTAAAGTTTGTTTCCATATGAAAAAGGTTGAACATTACATATCAGTTGCAGTTAATTTTTCAATAAATATTCAGTTTGGCCCGTGACTTTATCTCAGGTTTATATTTTGGCCCACTGTGAATTTGAGTTTGACACCCGTGATCTAGATTTATCATCCATTAAGATTCATTTATTTAAGCTTGCTTCACTGAGGCATCCATAACACATCTGCAGTGATTGAGTGATTAATTGTGCATGGAATACAATAGCGGCTGAAATAAATCAAGAATATAATCCACCTCATTCATTCATTCATTCATTCATTCATCTTCTACCGCTTATCCGAACTACCTCGGGTCACGGGGCGTCATTGGGCATCAAGGCAGGATACACCCTGGATGGAGTGCCAACCCATCGCAGGGCACACACACACTCTCATTCACTCACGCAATCACACACTACAGACAATTTTCCAGAGATGCCAATCAACCTACCATGCATGTCTTTGGACCGGGGGGAGGAAACCGGAGTACCCGGAGGAAACCCCCGAGGCACGGGGAGAACATGCAAACGCCACACACACAAGGTGGAGGCGGGAATCGAACCCCAACCCTGGAGGTGTGAGGCGAACGTGCTAACCACTAAGCCACCGTGCCCCCCACCTCATTCATATTTATCAAAATTTCTTTGCAGAAGGATTTCTAGCACAGTGTTTTTGCTTACTTTTTTTTTTGCTTAAATGTGTGTTTTCTATTGAGGTAGAAACATTTGTTTAAGTCTTTACATTTTGCAAATGAAACAATGACGGTTACACCACTGATGTTTTATTTTGTTGTTGTTTTGTTTTCTGTTCATAGATGTTACAACAACCTCCGTGCCAGTGATAGCTACAACAACCATTAAACCTATAAGTAAAACCGGTGGCACTGTTGCGGTCACTGCAAGAGAAGTTTGGACCACAGTGTATACAGTAGTTCCTGTTACAGGTAGAACTCTACCATAAACACCATCAACATCTGTAAACATACATCCATAAAATACAGCCATAAAGAACGATCTGAGCACAAGGAGAATCAGTGGAAATACTGAGTTAGTTGGATATTTCCATATGCTGAGTGAAAGACCTGAGGTTCTTGATTCAAGTCCTGGAGTACTTATGCACATTTGTCTGTTATTCTATGTTCTTATACACCCGAGTTATAAAGGGCTTGGTTGAGCTGGGTGTGTTATGGACTCACAACAAAACAAAAAGACCATAGAGACCCATATACCTGGAACTGATAAGCACAGCCATATATTATATAAACCCAGGCCAGAACTCAGTCAAACAGAGTGACCTCTTTTCTTGGTTTTTTATGTGAGACAGCTGTAAACTATCTTCTTCTGCTGTTTCAAGCATGGGGGTAGATTTGGTTTAAATACTGGAGGGGTTAAAGTGTAAAAGGCTATGCTTCCAGATACTTTTTTATGTCTACAGTGTCATTACATACTGTAAGTTTCTTCTGTGTATCTACTCTGCTGCTACTTTTACCTCGAAAGCTATATAAGGACGACGTGTTCAAAGCCTATCCTGTTCATTTACACCGGAGTTGTTTGTTACAGTGTCATTAGCTAGATTACACCATATTATCCTTCCTCCTTATGAGTATTTCTTTTTTTTTTACTTTCCCTCAATGCAAATCAGTCTGTTGGACTGCACATCTCTTTATTTTCAATGTAACCTGTGGTTTCCATGTCAAATGGCGGTAATTAAGCGCTGTGTTGCGACACAATAGTTGTATAACAGAGGGGAACTCTGGTTTAGTTAATCATAGTATTACAAATGTGGGGGTGGTGGGTGTTATCTGCCCCCATACCCCCAGAACTACACCCCTGATTTCAACTAAAGCGAAGGTCAAAACAAACTAGATTTGTAAAGTTTGTCGCAACAAACTTTGATGTTGGCTTTGATGAGGCAAGTATTTGCAAAGGCCAGTGCTTTTTGGAGGCAAGTGGACATAAAACTTGTGAAATCTAGTGGAGCACTAGGGTGCCAAAACATTTGGAGGCAAGTGGAGACGAGCATGTGAAGTCATCCGAAAACCTGTGACACAATTCCCCTCCTTGTGCTGAGTGTTTTGATATGTCACATGCCCATGTTGTAAAAAGTTTTTTTGATTTTGCATATATTGGGGGCAGGGCTGCGGCACAACCGGAAGGCCAGTCGGTACACCGATTTAAAACTTTGTTCAGAGTATCACCCTAAAGGAGCTGGCCGAGTTTGGTGTACAAAGTTCCAAAGCTTGCCGAGTTATAAACCTCCAAAGTTTATAATGGGAGTCTATGGGGGAAAAAGGCCAATTTGAGACCTGGTACCGGAAGTACCGGTACTCAGATTGCTTAGAAAAGTAATAGCAACAAACTTCAGACCAGCGTCTACAACGTAGCCGAATTTGGTTCGTGTGGCTCAAAAGCCCTAGGCCGCATTAAATTTTATAAATTTTTGTCTAAGTTTAAATAGGAAAACAGAATGTTGGCTTCTACAAAGCTACATAATAAAGTAGATGCATAAGATGCACATTTACCTCTGAAAGCAGTTACTTCTGTTTTAGTTTGACTTTAACCTCGAATTTAGGTTAACAGAAGTGGGTGAGATTTTTGCCTCACTGTTTTCTTACTGCTGCTTAGTCAACAGCAAACATCTGGGGGAGTATCCATCCATTCCAGGACATTCCTGTTAGCGATGTTGGCACATCTGCATGAACATAATGTAATATAGAAATACTAGTACACGTGAAATTTTAATGTGAAACTTTCATCTTTTCAAGATGGTACAATCCAGAGTGATGTCCCAGCCGAGGTGGAAATGTCCCTCATCTATCAGTCAGTAGCCTGGATTCTGGCTGCCCTCCTCATGACTATAGTCATATTTTTCATCGTGACTTTTCTCGTTAACAAGAAGAAAAACTGCATACAGATGTCCTGCTATAACGCACCCAAAAAGGTAAGCACGCTCCGAGGATTTTTTATTTTTTTTTTAAGTCTTTGTTTTTGACAGAAATATGACACTTACCAGCTGTAACACTGGTCAAGAAAAGAAAATTTAAAGACATAGTAAATCAGGTGTATTTTTTTATGGCTGGAAAATGACCTAGAATCCTTGTTTATGAATGCATGTCATTGTGCAGCTGTAAATGGAATTTATGTATTTATTCATCATGAAGGAGGCAAACATTTGATTTATTATAAGACATTTCGTCTAAAGTTCTAAACGTCTCTCTCACGACTACGGACCTTTTGTACAGTATAATGGGAAAAAAAACATTACTCTTTTCCTGTTAAACGTTGCTCCTGCTAATAGTTTGGCGACTCACAAAGTAAGAAACACTTAAGCTGAAAAGCTGGTTGAGATTTCCTCCCCTGCTGAAGGTGAGCAATGTTCCTTAATGAAGTCTTTTGGTATTTTGCTTTTTCCTCCATAGACCGTGATACTAAAGAAGCATGTGAACATGAGCTCGGTTGTGCATGCAGAACCATCCAAGGAGAACAAGCCCCAGAGCGTGAAGAACGACTGCAGCATGACCTTCTCGCCAAGCACGAGTTCGCCCTATGGGGAGCGGATCAGCATCCCACGGGCCAAGCTGAGCAACGGACATGCGAGAGTCCAGCGTTAAGGCCTCCTGCTGGGACTACAGGATATTTCCTGTCATCTCTATTGGTTTCATACACATCCATAGAGCTCACAGAGCAACTCGCACCACATGCCAGGGATTCTTCTGCCTTCCGTTGAGAAGGATCTTTGGTGTTCATTGGAGGAAAGAATTATTGTGAAACCTTGCATCTTACTTTATTATATTGCTGTTTTTTTTTTTTTTTTTTTTTTGGAGTGCTACATTCTTCCTATGGCTCTCAGAAACTGCAGAAGAAAGCATACTTATTTGGACATGAGGCCATAACAGGCCACTCTGGAGAGATGCTGGGATTGAGTTTATGAAAACCAGGACTGAACATTGCTATAGACTTCTGCATCAAAATACAATTCCATTTACCTTATTTGGATCTATCCTTTTATAATGCTTTATGCTAGAAGTTTACAACCAAGCTTTGTGTTTGCTCCAGCAAAACGTGACTGGGATATGTACAGTATGACCTAAAATAGAAGGCAGCTCATTAGCTGATTCCTTCATGCACCTTTGCAGGGTAAATATGAACATACTGGAAATTATTATGACTAAAGTACATTCATGGGCCACTTTATTCAAAACACCTGCTTCATGCATATAGCCAAACAAGCCAGTGCATAAAATCATGCCAATATAGCTTAAAAGCCTCAGTTAATGTTCACATCAAACAGCAGAATGGGAAACTGACCTCAGTGACTTCGGCATGGTTGTTGGTGCCAGATACACTGGCTTGATTTTTTTTCCAGAAATTGCTGATCCCTTGTACTTTTGTTAGAACATAATCTGATCCTCTGCACATCATAGCATCAGATTTCTCTTCTTGGCTGACAGGAGAGAAACCCAGAGAGCTCATCTTCTCTTGTAGCCCATCTACCTTAATGCTCAATGGGTCCTGTACTGTATATGAACATACGTTTCTGCTCACCATGGTTATAGAATTCTTATTTGATTTTCTATAGGCTTTATATCAGCTCAAACATAACTGGCCATTTCTCTCTGACCCGTTTCATCAACTAGGCAATTTTGCCTGCTGTTACTCTCTAAATTTCTTGCGCCTCTCCGTATAAACACTACTGACAAAAAAAAATAAATAAAAAAATAAATCCCAGATGATCAGCAGTTTCTGAAACACTCAAACCTACCTGACTGACCCCAACATCTGAGTCACGGAGATCCCGTTCCCCCTCCCCATGCTGACGTTTGACGAGGATCTGCACGACTTTATGCATTGCACACTGTGTTCGTGATTGGCTATTGGTAAACTGCATGAAAGCATGAGTGTACCAAGTCTCCTAATAAAGTGGTTTAGTGTATATATTGAACATACAGCAGAATCTGAATAATCAGCATCATGCAAAAGGAGCAGATCTTTAGAATCGCTGGTTTATGTCTAATCTCTTTTTTTTTGTGTGTATCAGTTGTAGTCTTAGTGACTTTTATGATTTCTATTAACGGCTTCCTTAAGTATCAACTTGTCTTAGTTCTTAATTGACACAACATTGAACCTTTAAGGGTTAGAATCTATCTGAGGGTAAAAACATATCTTTGGCATCTGCTGTGCCAATAAAATGAATAGAAATAATAACAAACAATAATAATTTAAACAAATATATAAAACTTAATAATTAAGTTTGTCAACCATTTATCACATCCAATGAATACACTGACGGATCAATTCAGGCTTTAATACTTCAGTCTCTTTCATACATATATACATGTATACCAGCCCATATTTTATTATATTTCTAACTATTATTATGATATTTATTTTCCGCCCTACAGCCTATAAGATGTAATCAAATAACTAGTTTATAACTCTGTAACTTGGAACTGTAACAACTACTTATGCATATTAAAATGCTGAACTAATCGTCATCAACTCTAAAGAGTTAACGCTGTATCAACACCTACAGCATTATTATCCGTATGACTCATACAGAACAGGCAGTCGGTGTTATTCGGGTCAGTCGCTTACCAAAAAGTTACCAAGTAAAACATTCCAGGAAAGACTGATGCACAGACAGGGGATATGACGTTTCTATCAGGAAGGTAAACTGCTTCAGTAAACAGTGTTTCTATTTGGGTTCCACTGCCAAGAGTAAAGCCCAAACCTAAGAGTGTTACACAATACATTCACAGGACAATTTCACTCAGTTTTAATGTTGTTGTTTTTTTTATTAGGAGTGTTGCAATGAGGGACAGGAAAATATAATGTGGGAGAGGAGTAAAACAAAGCAAGAAGAATTTTAGATCATTTTAGTAGCTATTGGCTTCGAACGACGATAATGACCATGTTAGGGTTGTATTTCCTAAATGTAAAAAGACAGATAAACCATAGATGAAGAGTACATTATTTATTTTTTCAGACAGTTTTATTTATTAATACTATAGTAAATCTGAGAAATCTGTGTTATTTGGATGTTGACAGAAACCATATTAGCCAAAGCTGCTGTACGTTTGATTTTGTAAACCATTTCCATTTCTATCTGCTTTTTTTGGAAAAGAAATAAATATATTGTGTGATCCGTGTGTTGTAGGTGTCTGTTTTAAAAACAGTTGTGTTACTGCTAAGTTAAAAAAAAAAAAAAAAAAAAGAAAAAAAAAAAAAAAAATGTGGGAAGGTTTGATTTTTACACTGTTTGTTGAATAAGATGAAGATATAGAAGGATCCATAAACCCCAGCTTCAGTATATGGCACTTAGTGAGGCATGAAATGAAAGGACTTGTTTAAGTCCATTCTGTTTATTAATATAAGGAAGCATTTAAAAGCACATTTCAAATAAGGAAGCATTTTGTAAGGAAATATACGTTTTAATGCACTTGTTTAAGCATTTATAATACAATACATGATGTGTTAACACGTTTAAAATCCTCTTACACAGCTATCTGTTTTGGAAAATAAAGTTTGACATGATATCACTATTGAGAGAATGCAGACTGGGGAATTAAACAATACAGAGGCTCAAAGCTGGTAATAACGACTACTGGACCCTTGTGACAATGAACAATTTAAACCTTTGGTAGAGATTATGCAGTCATTACCAAACAGAAAGAACCTCTTCTCAAATCTAAATCCCTAATTTCAGTTCTTAAAGGGTCTGAATAGAAATTTTCCAGAGCGGTGAATGTTTGGTTTAGAGCAGAATCTTGTAGTAGTCATCTCTGTAGCTGTACAAGACAACAACGGCAACCCTGCAAAGAAAAATGTGGGCAGATTCCTCTCAATTAATTATGATTTCAAAATGATTCAAATATAAACACAGATGTGTCTTGATTTTATTTCATAAAACCTTTACTTGATATAATCTGTAAAATACAACCTTACTTCCTGTCCTACAACAAACCATCCAGCACCGAATGTCCCAGAAACGCACTACAATAACGCCATTGTTCATATCTTATTCTAATTTTGCGGCAAACACGGCCTCCAAAACCTAGTAAGACTGTAGAAATAAACAACCAAATTAGAAACAACTGTTCTGCCTAATCTGTGGAGACTCCTAGATGTGCCAAAATGCAGCTTAGTCATACAGAGTCCTGTCTTTTTTTTTTTTTTTTTTTTTTAAGTGAAATTCATTAAACTCCAGTACGATATTTTAGCATTTCGTTTCTGGAGTCTGCTAGGACAATGAAAAACGAGTGGATCTGACAAACCTCTGTATAAACTCCGCTTGTGTAGAGAAGCCGATTCTGTGTACATATTATAATACATGTCTTCTGGATAAAGGAATATAAGCATAAATCAACAAACACTGGTACAATTCCGCCGATGACTAAATCTTTCATGCACAACATTGGTGCGAGTTCAAATCTCTGGAGTCTGGTACTGAATGTATGATTATTGGCCAGTTACGCTTACATACATTAGTGTTCGATATAGCGTAGAGTTTCTCACACACTAAATAAATATTCAAAGCATTACATAACTTCAGCTAGAGCAGCATGAATATCCTCTGTGTCCATGTGGTTTACCTCTGGATTCACTGGGTTTTTCCCCCCCCACTTCTCAATAACGTGCATAGAGGTGGACTTCCTACTGTATGCTACACTGCCCCTGAATATATGTGTATATGTGTGTTGGGAATTCAGCAATGGACTGGAGGGAGTAATTCAGCCTCACCAGGATAAAGCAGTTACTGAAGGTGAGTGGGTGGATGGAACGGTGGGTGGATGAATGGAATGATTGAATTCTTTAGGATTATTTCCAGCAGAGTACGAGTTGACACCAGTGACAATAATGTGCCAAATGATATCATAACAACGTCATAACACGAAAACATTCAGCTCCTTCAATATGGTTTTACCTTTTAGACATCTTAAACCGGTGGATCTCCTCACAGATGGACTTGAGATAGCGCTGCTTGGGCTGGTGGGACAGTAATTGTTTAACGCTGATGTTGAACTGCTCCTCTCCATCAAACTGGATCAGTCAGAAAGAGCAGAGTCATATTTTTTTTTTTTTGCCATTTTACATTTGAAAAACATTTTAGCGATGCATCATCCATTTACATTTAACGCCATTTGGAAAAATGTCCTTATCCAGAGCGACTTAGATTTTTATTTTATTTGATACAACTGACCGATTGTGTGTTAAGGGCCTTGCTCAGGGGCCCATTCGAACTCAAAACCATCTGATCATTAGTCCAAAACCTTAACCACTATGC